>NC_135183.1:18805839-19105839 GCF_041146795.1 Maylandia zebra
AAGGAGTTGATAGTGGACTTCCGGAGGTGCAGAGAAGTACACACCCCCATCACCATCAATGGCGCTGCTGTGGAGAGAGTGAGCAGCTTCCGGTTCCTTGGGGTACATCTGGCTGAGGATCTTACGTGGTCAGTACACACAAACAAAACAGCGAAGAAGGCGCAGCAGCGCCTCTTCTTTCTCAGGAGACTGAAAAGATTTGGCATGAACCCCCGCATCCTCAGGACCTTCTATCACTGTGCCATTGAGAGCATCCTCACTGGATGCATCACCACCTGGTATGGCAACAGCACCGCCTACAACCGCAAAGCTCTCCAGCGAGTAGTGCGGTGCTCTGAACGGATAATTGGAGGTGAGCTTCCCTCCCTCCATGACATCTACAGGAAGCGCTGCCTGAGGAAAGCGGGGAGGATCATCAAGGACTCCAGTCACCCCAGCCATAAACTGTTCAGACTACTTCCATCAGGAAGGAGGTTCTGCAGCATCCGGTCCCGTACCAGCAGACTGAGAGACAGCTTTTTCCATCAGGCCATCAGACTGCTGAACACGTCATAGACACCTCAGCTTCACTACTGGAACTTCAACATTATGCACTCCACACTGTACAGTAATGCTAATGTTTTGCACATGTCTCAACTCTGTATATTTTTATATATTTTATTTATTGTTGACTCTATTTAATTTGTAAAATATGTGTATGTGTACACATACACACACACACACACACACACACGTAGAAAAACATTTAGTATACACATCCAGAATTTTCTTTTTTTTGTTGTTGCATATACTATTATATATTGTACATATATTTATTAGTTTCAGATTTAGCCATTCGTATATTTTGCCTGTTTATGTTATTGTAGTTTGCACAACTCTGTTGCTTGTGAAGCTCGCACACAAGAATTTCACTCGCATGTGCTGTACCAATGTACCTGCACATGTGATGTGACAATAAAAGTGATTTGATTTGATTTGATTTGCCACAGCTGCCTGTAGTTTGCATGGAAGATGACGGCTTTTACTGCAAATACTTTCTAACTAACGACCAAGCAACAGTCAAAATAGAACCTTAATCAGAGGGTGTTTGCCTTTAAAGTAAAAGCTGAAAATGAAACATCTGAAACCAATATGCTTACACACACACACACACACACACACACACACACACACACACACACACACACACACACACACACAAAACCCAGGAAAAATCTGTCAGCAGGGTTTACAGTTTTTTACAGCCGCTAGGACACATTCCACAATACTTAGGTCACTTTTGCAAAACTCTTCACACATTTCTCCTAACTGACCGTCAGCTTGGCAAAGCAGTTCATTTCACATTCAAAATGCACTACAACTACCAAAACACTTTATTCAGGTCTCAAATAAACTCATTCTTCCAGAACACTAGCAAAAGTTGACAGCCGACAAACACACTTTGTCACCCACAAAACAATGACCTAAAAAACACTAACAACATGTAGCATTACACAGTGTTTTCTTGTGTAAAACAAGGATACATCTCTGTTTATAATTTCAATATATGTTACTGGAATGAATCAGACATCATGCAGAATTCGTTAATATTTGTTTATGTATTTTTATTTTTTTGCACTAAGTAATCCCAAAATACAAGAATTTGTATACACACCATCCACTGATACACATACAATAGTAATGCTAATCTACTCGGTCTTCTCCATTTGGCCACAGGTTCTCATCCACATCACATCTTATGTCATCTAGGGCAATACACCTAGGAAAGAATCTTCTGGCTGCCAGAATTGAAGGAGTTGAAAAATTGAAGGAGTAACACCTGTGTAGATGTTCATCTACAATGAGAATCAGCTGTGGCTGGTTAAACTGCATTGTTAGATTTAAAATATGTTTCACTAAAATATTTCTGTTGAATTTTGCTGTCTTTTTAAGTTTTGCATTGTGTTATTGTTTTGGCCATAAGTTTAACAGTTTTGAAAACAGTATGTAAGCACATGCAAAATGTCCTGTACGTACAAAGATTTTTGGCAGTTGTTGTGTCTGAGTGAGAAAATAATTCATGAAATTTGAGAGATGTAGTCATTGAATGCATTTTGTGCCAAAACAATGATAACTGATCCTCAGTTTAGCCCACATAGACTTCTGTTGTGCTCACTGTGTGAGGAGTTTTGCAAAAGTGACCTAAGTATTGAGAAATGTGTCCTAGCGTCTGTAAAAAACTGTAATCAGTTGTGAGGTCATTATGATGATTTACATTCATGCCCTTAGAGTGTAACCTCACCTAAAGATGAGTTTAATTTTTATTGGAACCAGTATAACTGATTTACAAATAAAAATGTACGCACGCACACATGTTCACACATGCACATACACACATATCCAAGCACCCACACACACCCTTGAGTCCAGTTTTAGTGCCTAATGTGAATGAAGATGAACAGAAATTAAATTATTTCAGTTTGGAGAGATGAGAAAATGCAAATGAATACTTAGGATGTGTGTGTGTGTTTTGCCTGAAGGAAAAGCAGCTCTACTTTCATTCATATTAAAATGAACCGACGAGAGTCTGTAAGTCGCAGAGTCGGATAAGGAAAGAGGACGACAGGAGAAACAGGAATGAGAGAAAGGATGTAAGGAAGGGAGGAAAGAGGAGACAGAAGGTGTCAGGCGGGTATGAGAGGGGAAGGCGAAGAGCGGAGCAGATAGGAGGAGTCAGAGTGACATTATCTGGGTTTCTTTGTTTTGCTGCTGTCAGAGTAATCCATTGTCAGCACACACACACACACACACACACTCTCACACACGTCCACCCACGTACAGACGCACGCACACACACACACACACACACACACATACCAAAAATGTTTTTTCATATAAACTAACGTTTTCTCTGAGGTCGCAGCACATTTATAATTACCATGAATTTTAAAGCAGAGCTGCATCAAACACACACACGGCGTATTTGCAGTTCACATTTAGGTCACACTGGAAGCCGTCACCATGACTGCTGCCGAGTCTTGGGCTGGACTCAGTGTGAGTGGAGCAGGTGGATTCATCCTGCCCTGCTGCAGTGTGACAGCATCAGGTTTTGCTTATATGTGAGCTGACAAAGAGATAGGAAGGAGGAATTTGCTTAGTGAGATCACAAAATGTCAGCAGTTACTGAGAAGAAGCTTGCAGTGGTATCGGAAGCGTAGTCTGCACCTAGTTCCATTTTCAGGTTATGTGGCTTCATTACTGTGAATTAAGTATTTTACTGAATATTGTAAGGAAAAATTCTCAATGATCAGACAGTCTGCTAAAACCAAGCTCTTCACAGTGAGGAGAAAGATCTCAATTTCAATAGGAAGAGACCTCCAGCAGAACCAGCTCAGGAAGGTATCTGCCTCACCTAGTAAAAGGTGTTTCAGGGTCACCTGCCCCAACTCTTTATCCATGCGAAAAGCTTTAAGCCTGATCTTGACAGTAGATTTGGTCTCCTGAATTCAAACTGGGAACTGGTTCCACAGGTAAGGGGCCTGAAAAGCTTTGCCAAGTTTCACAGGTGCTCTGTTATAATAATGTGATGGTGGAAGGTCATGACGGGCCTGATCATTGAGTAGAAGGGTTTTAAATGTAATTCAGAGTTTAACACAAACCACTCTAAGCTTCTTTGCAGTGTTGCAGGTCTTAACACACACCTGAATGCAGCTTTTCATCAGTGTCCTGCACATAACAACAACAACCATTCAGGGATCACTTCAATCCTTTTATGCAGGGGAGGTATGATGAGCTGATTGAGTTCAGGTGTGTCAGCCTCCCCTGCAGCCACGCAACAGACCACACCCCACCACAACAATGTAATTAGTTCTGATCGGTTCTCAGAACCAATGTCTCCAGAATATTTTCATCTCATTTTCATTCATTGATAGTGTCATCATAGTTTTTGTCCTGGTTAGTCACTAAACTTGACACTAGTATACTTTGCACTCATGTTGTTTAGATGAGCAGCTCCCGGGAAGGCTACAGCTACAGCACCTTTTCTAAATGAGTGAAGTAAAACTCAATATGTTTCTAATTTGGATCCATATTACACTGTTGGTGCCACTGTAGGGACAATGGCTGCATTATCAACCTGACTGTGTCTGTGTGTCACACGTGCACTGCAGTATTATACCTTCATTAATGCACCTGTCATTAAGGCTGTGAGACAGTCTGAGCATGTTTCACCTGAGCTTTAAGCATTCTCGTTAACGTGATCCAATAATCCAGAATGAAGTCGGTAATAAAACTGTTGGGTAAAGTAATGTAAAGCTGATTTATGATTTTACTGCTTCTGCCAAAGGAAAAAAAAAATCCACTTTCTCTGACTCTGGTTAAGCTGTTACCAAGGTAACAATGGATTATATTTGATATCAGAAAATGAATTACACGTTTTTTCTCCTGCCCTCTGTCTTCCTGTCCTTCATTAAACTGTGTGTGTGTGTGTGTGTGTGTGTGTGTGTGTGTGTGTGTGTGTGTGTGTGTGTGCTTATCTGAAATGGGATTCCTCCGTACAGACACAAGACTAATAAGAATAATAACAATCTGCACACTGTTGCTGTTAGCCCGACTCATCCCTATCCTGAATTCTTTCCTTTTTTCCTTCTTAAGTTCTTCCTTGTGTCTTTCCTTGTTTCATCATTTTTCCTTTACTTTTTTGTACTTTCCCCTCTGCTTCTGTTTCCTTAATCTTTCTTTATTTGCTTCCATATTTACATTTCCTTTTATGGTTGTTTCTCATCTCCTATTTCTTGTTATGTTTCCTCATCTCCTTTCTCTGTCTTGCCTCGTTTCCTGTTTCCTTGACTCTTAATCTTTCCAAATTCCCTCATATTTTTTTGCTTTCTTTTCTTGCCTCCTATTCACCTCTCCTTGTCTTTCTCCCTTCATCAGTTCCTCTCTTTTTTGTTTGCTTGTTTCTTTCCTTCCCTCCTCCCTTCCCCCTTCCACAAGATAATTCTGCCTTGAGTGTAGATCGTCTTCATCGAGCTGTTTTCTGTTTTCCTTCTCAATGAAGCTTTTTTTCTACAGGAAAGGAAAACTGAAACTTTCATAATAAAAATGATCAAACACAGAAACAACAATGCAAACATTCATCTAGGGGTTTCATATTAATCTCTTTACTGAAGGCAGCCATTTAAGTTGTGAGCCCGGTCACTGATGATGGAGCACCAAACTGCTGATGGCCTCCTGATTTGCATAATGAAGCAGAAATGCATCATTAAATTTAAAAGAAAAACAGAAATAAATAGGTTTTGGGGGAAATGCAAAGGGAGAAGAATACAATATCCAAAAATAAATATATGAACTTCAATTAATTTATAAAAATTGGCCTGCAGGTTACCCGCCTGACTAATACAAAGGTAAATAAATGCAGGACTGAATATCAATTTTATTTCAGAGTTTCTCTTTATTTTTGATTATGGCAGTTCTGGCGCTCCATACTGACAGATTTAGGTTGGATTTGGAGTAAAGTGACAGACTGATTCTCTTCTCTTTGCGTTCCCATTCATAAAACACCAAAGCACTCCTCAATCTCTGCATGTGTGCCTGTTTCTCTCTCTTTATCATCTGTTTAGCTCATTTCTCTCTGTGTCACATTCTTTCCGAGTACCATTAATCTCAGCATACACACACACACACACACACACACACACACACACACACACACACACACACACACACACACATAAACACACAGTTTTGTTTTGATCACTTCTGAGGCCATAACAGTGACTTACATTAGACTAACAATCAGTTTAATAACTTTAACCTACCCCGGGTCAAGGCACTGCTGTAAAATTAAATGATTTGCATTATGGAGACTTTCTTTGTTCCCCATAAAGGAAACTGTAATGACCTGAATGTAAGCTGCGCGAGCAGAATTATGTCCCCACAACAGTGGTAATCCAAGAGCACACATGCACACACATAGCGTGCACTCCCAGTGTGTATGCACGGTATGATTTCCCATGACGCTGTAGGAAAAAACAATGGAGCCATTCATCACTTTGGATGAAGTCTGGAGATGCTGCGCACACACACATATGCATAGATCACTGCGCTGGTTGCCGGTTTGAATCTCTGTTCATTTCTCCTTCTCAGCTAAATTGTTAAATGCTGGAAACTCTTCCAGCTGTAATTTCTCATTATATATTTAAGAATAAGTGGCCCGTCTTGACAGTCATGTTGTTACCATGGAAACCAGCCACCACCAACCTCATCACTGTGACATTGACTAGACAAGTAGTAATACAAGTTTACTATTTCTGCTCGTGCTTTTTGTGGGGTGGGTTTGTTGATACAGTATCACTTATTACGAGTTTCCATGAATTAGTCATTGTGCAGTCACAAATAACATTTAATTATTAAAAGTCTGAAAAAGTTTAGTGAATTTGGTGAGATCTTCTGTTTCCTCTTGATTATCGTGACAATGTCTGCAGCTGTTGACAGCAGCTGGGATGCAGAGCTCTGCCAGAGGAAGGCAAAGAAAATGTAGTTATTAAGCAAAATTGAGAGATTTTGAAGGACTTTTGAAGACCACATTAAGCCAGACAGCGTGACATTTGTGCCATGTAGGCTGAATGCATTTAGGTAGTGTGCAAAATGCAGGTATGTATTTTGATAAGTTTTAATACACAATTACAGTTTTTTACAGACGCTAGGACACATTTCTCAATACTTAGGTCACTTTTGCAAAACTCTTCACACATTTCTCCTAACTGACCCTCAGCTTGGCAAAGCAGTTCATTCCACATTCAAAATGCACTACAACTACCAAAACACTTCATTCAGGTCTCAAATAAAAACATTCCTCCAGAACACTAGCAAAGGTTGACAGCCGACAAACACACTTTGTCACCCACAAAACAATGACCTAAAAAACACTAACAACATGTAGCATTACACAGTGTTTTCCTCTGTAAAACAAGGACACATCTCTGTTTATAATTTCAATATATGTTACTGGAATGAATCAGACATCATGTATTTATGTTTATGTATTTTTATTTTTTTGCACTAAGTAATCCCAAAATACAAGAATTTGTATACACACCATCCACTGATACACATGCAATAGTAATGCTAATCTACTCGGTCTTCTCCATTTGGCCACATGTTCTCATCCACATCACATCTTATGTCATCTAGGGCAATACACCTAGGAAAGAATCTTCTGGCATGCCAGAATTGAAGGAGTTGAAAAATTGAAGGAGTAACAACTGTGTAGATGTTCATCTACAATGAGAATCAGCTGTGGCTGGTTAAACTGCATTGTTAGATTTAAAATATGTTTCAATAAAATATTGCCGTTGGATTTTGCTGTCTTTTCAAGTTTTGCATTGTGTTATTGTTTTGACCATGAGTTTAACAGTTTTGAAAACAGTATGTAAGCACATGCAAAATGTCCTGTCCGTACAAAGGTTTTTGGCAGTTGTTGTGTCTGAGTGAGAAGATGATTCATGTAATTTGAGAGATGTAATCATTGAATGCATTTTGTGCCAAAACAATGATAACTGGTCCTCAGTTTAGCCCACATAGACTTCTGTTGTGCTCACTGTGTGAGGAGTTTTGCAAAAGTGACCTAAGTATTGAGAAATGTGTCCTAGCGTCTGTAAAAAACTGTAAGCTGTGTCACTTTGAATATAAGTGTTTTGTTTGTTTGTTTTGTTTTTTGGCCTTGTCTGCATTCAGTCATATAGGACACAACTGGAGTGTGTATCTTATATTCCATAACTATGACAATATGCACATACTTTCTTCATCTTGTCATCCATACCTGTGCGAAATTCCAAATATCTAAGGCAAAGCTTGTGTGAGAAGTGACATTGGGCCGACTAATTGGCCTTCCAAACTGAGAATGCTCGCTGTACCACACAGCTGTAGTGGGCTGAAAAACAACAAGATCCAGCGACTCAAGGACATGTTGGAAGAAGGTTTTTTTATATTCTAAAAACCGCAGGCATATCAATTTAGAATTATTTCATGAAAAACTAATTTTGTTCCTTTGTTCTGTGGAGCCCTGTGGACTCAATGGTTATAAATGATCAAGAAAACACATTTGGATTTTATGATCTCTTCAGTGTCAGGAAGTTCCCACTGTTATTTTGTGTATTTTCTCTTCTACACTGGGAAAAATGGACACAATGGGCTATCTACTCATTATACGTACAGGAGCTGCTCAACCATGGAAACCCATAGCGTGAAGCTCCCAGTGCACAGTTTTAGTGCTGATAATAATGCCAAAGGAGATTTGGCACAAGAAGAACTGCAGTTAGACTCAGCTGAGTGTTGAAGACATTTAGACATTGTGCACCTGGGGGCGATTGTGGCTCAAGAGTTGGGAGTTCGCCTTGTAATTGGAGGGTTGCCGGCTTGGACAGTCTCGGTCGTTGTGTCCTTGGGCAAGACACTTCACCCGTTGCCTACTGGTGGTGGTCAGAGGGCCCGGTGGCGCCAGTGTCCGGCAGCCTCGCCTCTGTCAGTGCGCCACAGGGTGGCTGTGGCTACAATGTAGCTTGCCATCACGTGTGCGTGAATGGGTGGATGACTGGATATGTAAAGCGCTTTGGGGTCCTTAAGGACTAGTAAAGCACTATATAAATACAGGCCATTTACCTTTTTTTTTTTTTTTTACCTCAGCATAGAGAAGAGGTTTGACCCATTCTTCCATAGATGTTTGTAAAGGCAATAAGACTGAAAACACCTGAATTCAAAGACAAAGAGGCATGAGCCAGTCCTTTTGCCCATATGTTGCTGTGCTGTTTCTTCATCTGAAGAAGAATAAGGACAAAGTGTGGGTAACCATACTGATCCAGTGACTGGATAAACTAGCCCCTGCAGATCTAAAATGAAGACAAATCGAACAACTGCAGGGCCTTTTCTTCACTAAAGAAGAGATAATGTTTATTGTCTTACTGGCTGTGTTAATGATAAATGTGGTATAAAGAGGAACTGAATGCTGAAATACTGGTAAGGTTTTTGAGCTGCATTTGTAATCACCTAGATTTTAAATGGCTTTTCATGGTAATGTATGGAGCAATATATTCCTGACAGAGTTTCATACCCTACTGATTCTTGTTTTTTAAATGTAGTTTGTTTCTTGCTGCTTAGATTTGCTGTTTGGTTCAGCTGAAATCCCTGCAAAACTAATAAGATTTTGAGATGTATTTCCTCTCAGCAAGCTGAAGCTGCAATGAAGTCAGCATTAGTAAGTCTCTCCGTCAAAGTCAAAGAACGCATCATAAAGTAATCATACACAGATGGAGATGTATCTGCAGCAGAAGCAGAGCATGGGCCTTCCAATACTTTCAGATATTGTTTCCTATCTGTGATAAACTGCCATGCTATGAAAATCACACCTGTAGTAGCAAAGCTGGGTTTTCAGCTAGAAGAAAAGTTGTCTCACAAAGGAGGACAAATGTTGTTCTCGCTCCACTACACAAGACTGCAAGCAGTGTTAAAGTGGAATTCATCAAAAATAGGATTGAAGGGTTTAGGATCAAGGGGCGGGGGGCAACTCCTCTGGTTCCACAAAGAAGTCGGACTGTAGAAGTCTGAGAAATGGAGACTGCTCACTGGATCTTTGACAATGTGAATATTTTTCTGTTGTATTTATGGCTAAAAGAAAATGATGCTCATTTTATATATTGTGAATTTCTTGGTGTAGCCAAGTGAAAGGAGCTTGCAAAGAAAAGTGTCTGGACTTCTTTAAGTTGCTTGAAGACGTTTCACCTCTCATCCGAGAAGCTTCTTCAGACTACGATGACCTGGATGACCGAGAACCTTCACAGACATATTGGTGTAGCCAAGCAACCAAAGGTTGGTCGCCAGAATCTCATCTCTGCTTTTCGGTCCTGCTGTAGCTGGAGGTCGAGTGGAGTGCCACTTCGCACTTGAGTGGTTTGTAGCTGAGTGTCGAGCCATTGGAATGAGGATTAGCAGCTCCAACTCTGAAGCCATGGCGCTCAGGCAGACAAGGGTGGAGTGCCCACTCCAGGTCAGGGACAAGTTGCTACCCAAAGTGGAAGAATTTAAGTATTTCTGGGTATTGTTCACGAGTGATGTGTGAGGATAGAGGCAAGCTGGAGATTGATGTACGGATTGGTGCCATGGCTGCAGTGACCAACTATAGTGGTGAAGAGAGAGCTGAGTGTGAAGAATAAGCCTGGAAGTCACTGGTTGATGTACAACTCCACCCCCGACTATGGTGTTGAGCTTTGGGTAGTGACCAAAAAAAAAAATGAGATCACAGATACAAGCAGCGGAAGTTAGTTGTGTCTGAATGATGGCTAGCCTCTGCCTTGGAGATGCAATCATTCGAGTGGGGCTCAGATTAGAGCCACCACTCCTCCACATCATAAGTAATAGAGATGGGAAATTGGAATCGAGCAATTTTGATTCCTTTATTGGTATCAATAAAATTCTGAATGGCAAAAAAACAAAAGTGGATTTCATAAACCAGTAGGTGATGGATACTGACTAAAATTGGATTATGATTATTTACAAGGTTATTCTTCTGGTCTCAGTGCTGCATCCTACAAAGACACACGGTGCCCTTGAGTCAAAGCTTTTAGAAATAAAACTGCAAGGTCTCTAAATGGTGTCTGAACAAAAGGATCCAAAATATCCAAATAAAAGGCATTATCTCTTTTATTGTATTTGATGTTCAACTTGACAAAGTATATGTGCATAAAAATAGCTTGAAAATAAAAGCTAACAGTCAGCATCTACTTTTATCTCACTGTTGTGGAATTGATCCTAAATTCCTTAAACGTAGCACAAATCTCACTCGACTATGAGGGCTCTAAACAGATTCTGTGATTTTAAAATTATATTATTATTTAACCCAAGTGGATTAAAAACAGTAACACTACTACAAAAACACTAGAAAAATTGTCAATAACTGAAGGTCTTAGCAAAAGGAAAGTTCACTGTGCTCAGAGAAATAATGGAACACTTATCATGTGATTAGTGGTTACTCATAAAAGGTACTTTCAGACCGCAGGGACATTTCAATCGCTCTAATAACTTGTGAAGGAAGTTCCCCACTTTTAGTGTTAATGGTTCAGTAACTAGGAGCGATCAGAGTCCTTAGAAACACCATTTCTGTTTTGTTTTGTTATATATTTTTTTAGCTTCTACCTCAGGGTCGGCCAACATGTTCTCGTTAATGTAACATAATGCTGTTTTGTCAGATTCCTCCTGGCATCAGTGCTCTGACACAGGCTGTGGCAATATCAGCCACTGTGATCCCATTTTAAAGACCTACAAATTCCACAGTAACTGTGATGACACAAGTAGCTTTGTCAACCATAAAACAACAGTTCGTGTCCAGTGGGGATGGTTCAAGTACATTTTTTTATTTGTTTTAGGTTCAGACACTGAAAACTACTTGGATACTAGACACCGCTTCAGAACAATAACCCTTCTCATTAACAACTGCCACGTGTACATGAGCCAATGTGCAGTACTGACAAAATAGCAGCAACTGCCACTTAAAACTATCCTAAAAGAGAAACCTCTGATTGACATCAATTGGTGGAGCACTGACAATACCATATTGAAAAGACAAACCATGTGAACACTAGACATTTAAGTAGTATTTAGCTCTAATAAAGGGAAAAATACAATCAATGGACAGTAAAATCTAGCTTTAAGAAACCTATATAGAATAGAGGCAACATACAAAAAAATCCTGGCTCCTCCAAATGAAATATATTTAAAAAAAACTTTCCCAGCAGTTTATCTCGACAATCTGTGACTTCAGACAGCAAAGAGACTAAGACAGAAAAAGATTAAAGTGAAAGTGGATTACCACGATAACCAAAGTAGATCTAAACTGCTGTACCACAAACTATCCTTGATCGTAAATTGGCACAAGATCTGCAGTCTGTCTCTGTCCAAGGTTAGTGGCTCCTTGTATACTTAATATATTTTTAAAGTAGTTCCTTCTTAGGTTGTGTTATGTGAAAAAGTACAGAATCAATGCTGCTTTCCAGCCCAGTTATCTTCAGACCCACTGTGCACATAAACTCTTCCATCATGGGATCCTGTATCCTGTTTTTTGGTACTGAAATGCCAACACCATCTTCTGTAGCTATTAGGTCACTTCAGTTTTCAGAGGAACAGCTCAGCAGGACGTTACCCTCAGATTTGTGCGTTCAGACTAATAAACCTTCCTATTACTTGCCTTGGTAAATGGCCTGTATTTATATAGCGCTTTTACTAGTCCCTAAGGACCCCAAAGCGCTTTACATATCCAGTCATCCACCCATTCACACACTGGTGATGGCAAGCTGCATTGTAGCCACAGCCACCCTGGGGCGCACTGACAGAGGCGAGGCTGCCGGACACTGGCGCCACCGGGCCCTCTGACCACCACCAGTAGGCAACGGGTGAAGTGTCTTGCCCAAGGACACAACGACCGAGACTGTCCAAGCTGGGGCTCGAACCGGCAACCTTCCGATTACAAGGCGAACTCCCAACTCTTGAGCCACGATCGCCTTCTCGCTGGTTATGAGGTACTGAACGGAAACAGAATGAATCACACACAAGGATAACCATTTCTGTTTTAATATTGTCCAATCAGAAAACACAACCAAAGAAAAGTAAACAGGAAGTAGGATTAAAGGCTTGTATAGGACTTCCTGTTTCTTTCAGCTTTTGGTCCTAAGCCATAATCATCATCATCTTCATCATTACCACCACCATTAATATGATCTTCAGCATCAACATCTTTGTAGTCCACATTTTAATTTCAAAGTCATCACAGTTGGATAATTTACAGTGTTTATTATACACAGGGCAGATTTTTTGTGTGCTTTGTGTCTGTAAACTGAACTTCCCTGAATGGACAATGAAGGTTGAAAATGCACTGAATAATTAGTATAATAATTAGAATAATACTAATTAGCTTTTTCACATCATCAACATTTGTCATCACTGAGTCAATCATCGTAATTAGTTCCACCATCATAATTATAATCATTTAATCATAACTGGTAATGTGTCTCTCATCACCAAAACTGTTTTCTTCATCTTCACACACGCACATCAACATACGTCACTGGACACACATTTTATAGAAGCAGGCAGGTCCATTAATTTGTATATGGCTCAGTTATTAACATCAAAGCTGGATCGAAGAGAAGAGGAACAACTTCAAAGTCTGCTCCACTGGACGAAAGTTCAATGCAACAAACACTGAAAGTCCTTTTTAAAAAAAAAAAACTTCTTAAAAGTCACATTTCCAAAGGTTTCACAGGTGTTCTCTTCAGGCATTTTTGTGTCCAGCTCATGTTCCTAAGACTCTCGAGTCCACAGAATCATTTACATTAAAAAAGCAAAATCAGAAATCTACTCCCTTGAAAATCCATTGTGCTTTTAAATCCGTCATGCTGCAAGACTCTTAGCCACACAGTCCACAGCAGTGCAGAGCCCATTATACTGTACAATCCACATTGATCGGAAATCCTTTGATCTGTAGAATCTGTCACATTTCTGTCATGCAGCCGACACCTCCATTCTGCTTTATATTTTGTAGTGCAGCAGAATCTGTACAGGCTCCACAAAGCAGTCAGATCTACGACACTCTTGCACGACTGAACGTGTGTATGGTTAGTGCTGTTGTATACCGTCTGTTGTACTTTGTAATCCATCACACTGTCCCATATAGCATCAACTCTGCCAAACTGCATGCTCCTAAACATAGAACTTATCGTTGCAAACAAATATCTTGAAATGCCAGGTTCCTCAAGCTTTGCATTTCATCAGTAAATCACTTTGTGAACTTTATAGGATTACACTTGCCTGTCTTTAAATAAGTCCATTGATGATGACCTTTAATCTGTCACATCAACATGAGTACAACTGTGTTTAAAAAGCCACATCATCTGCATATAACGACACTAAACACATTTCTCTAAACAACATGCTCTCAGCTGTCTTGTTGGACATTTCATTTTACCATCTTTCATTTTGACTCTACTCACTGATTTGTCCATCAGGTTTACAAAAAACAGGTTTACTGATATCTAACCATTGACTGGCTCAAAAAAAAATAAATCTTGTATTTCTGACTGTAGGTTTTGTCCAGAAGTTGAGGCTGATGTGCTTTTGTCCAACAACTTTCTGGTTTTGTGCTTTGTAAAACCACAGAAATCTTTTTGAGTTGTTATTTGGTCACTGATTTAATTTCCAAGATTGCTGTCAGCCAGAAAAAGCTTTCTGAGATGCTCTGTCAGTTTCACAGTCCCCTGGCTCCTCTCAGTTTTCCACAAGGAATGATTCCAACATTCTCATCCATCTGTCATTCAATTAATCTCTCTGAGGAGTTTGTCAGACTTTAGGAGGTCACAAAATAAATAGCAGGTTTTCTGGCTGACAGATTTGAAGTGGGAAGCATTTGGGGAAACTATTACAATTACACCTGACCCCTTCTGGTAGCTTGCCAAGTGTGTGGATGCAGGTGTCTTTAATTTAAGAGGACATGTACCAAAAAAAAAAATCTCTACCCTATGTGTTGGAGAAAAGAAAATAATGTCTTTTACTTGTTCCAAACAAGTAAACACACAGAATCTTTTAAAGAATAAAAATTATATATGATGATAGCTTAGGGTTATAAATTAGTATTTTTAGAATTAGCCCCCTGAAAGTTAACTGGATCATGCTAATGTGAGTCTTTTTCCATTTAAGTCTATGAATGCCAAATTAGTTGTGCATTCAGAGATGCTGTACTGCATACTTTGATAGTAATGAGTGATTATTCGGGTTACTGTTGTCTTACTATCAGATTCCTATGAAAGCAGTCTGTTCATTCTCCTCTGACCTCTGACATCAACAGTGTATTTTCTCAGAGAGAACTGCTGTTAACTGAATATTTTCTATTTTTCCAGACCAGGCTAATGAGAGCTGCATTCATTTTACATTTGAATTTGTTTTTCTTTTCCTGCTTTCTTTGCCTTTACAAATGAAAAACAAATGCATTTAAATACTTTTTCTTTTGGTTTTCTGTCAGGTAGCATATTTAATCTTATAGAGGGCACAGAAATACAGACTTACATATTGGCAAATGGAAAATACCTTTCATGGTAAATTCTGTTTTTGTAGTTGCTGTCAACAACTTTAAATAGAAAAACTAATTTATAGGAAATTGTAAATCTTGTCCTATTCAGCCTCTGTGCTTTTGCTTAAACCCAACAAACCCTTTATGTACCAAGGCTGTTTTGGGCCTTCTTTTAAAGTCTCCTTCAAAATGCTGTCCAGTTTTGCTTATAGAAAAGAAAACAGAAGTGTTTTCTCTGGTTTAGAGGAAATTTTGATTGAGCTTTTGTGCTGTGAGCTTTTTATATTCAGGGGACATTTCTGAAACGAGGCCCCAACAAACCCCTCCTGAAGCCACTGATATTTTCAAAAGCTGAGTTTTTGATCATGAAAAAAAAAAGCTGCCCTTTAATTTCAGGCCGAACGGTATGAATTCTGTGGACAGTTAATGAGTGTGAATCAGCGCTCTGAGTGTTATCAGAAGACACCAAGTCCATGTAGTGTTAATTACAGCTCTGTTCAATGATCGACATGCCCCTAACTGCCAGGGTGTCTGCCTTTTAACGTCAGCCGGTTTAATGTGCTGAACACAGGCCAGACTGATTAAACTGTTCTGGATCTTTGTTTAGCAAGGGCGTTGTGAGGATCAGAGCCTTGAAGTTCTGAAAACTGCGAGTTGCATCTTTAATCAGCCAATCAAAATGCAGACAATTACACCTATGATTTGTCAAAGTGAGAGTAAAATTTTCTTTGTTCTGGATATGTTGAAAGGTCTATTTTGAATCCGTTCTAGTCAATTCATTGCATTGTGTGATTGAAACCATACAATCTAATGTCAGTTCATTCTGCATCTGGACGTAAAGTTTTCAGTGGGAAAAACATTTCGTCATTCATCCAACTGACTTCTACAGTCTCAGCCTGGAACACCACTAAGTCACTGGTTCAGGTATGTGGATGACACCTGGGTGAGATCAAGTCTCAGGACGTACCACAATTCACTGATCACATTAACTCAGTGGACCAACACATCAAGTTCACCAGGGAGGATATGAAAAGTGACAGGTTAGCCTTCTTAGACTGTGAGATTTCCATCAGTAATGGGGGACATTTAAAAGCTGATGTGTACCATAAACCTACCCATGTGGATCAGTATTTAAGGTTTGACTCTCATCATCCACTGGATTACAAACTGGGTGTCATTTAGGATGCTACAACACATAGCGATCACCATCCCACATATACAGCGGCCAGGGAAGCAGAAGAACATCATATCAAGAAGGTCCTGAGTAAAATACGGTTATCCCAGCTGGACAATTGTCAAAGCTGGGAAGGCACCTAAAGAAAGTTCCAGGCGATCAAGGAGAGAAGGACAACTGCAAAACCCGTAGTGATCCCTTATGTGTCAAGAGTATCGGAACAGTTGAGACAAATTTTTTCTAAACACTGAGTCGCTGTGGATTTTAAACCCCAAAACACACTGAGCTACCAAAAAATGGTCCACCCCAAGGATCGGGTCCCCCAACACAAACAGAGTAATATAGTGTACGCTATTAAGAGCCAGGAGGACTGAAATGATTTATACATCAGGGAAACCAAAAAACCTCTGGCGAAGTGGATGGCACAACACAGAAGAGCTAACTTGTCAGTCCCAGACTCCGCAGTCTATCTATGCCTACAGGCAAGTAAATACTCTTTCAGTGATGAGGATGTACACATCCTGGACAGGGAGGAGCTCTGGTTTGAGCGGCTGAGACTGAAGAAGCCACTTGGTTGAGCGACAAAATGTTTCTCCCACTGAAAATGCTAAGTCCAAATGAACAGAATAAACTTTTTGACTTTTCGATACTGGTTGTGTTCCCATTTTTTGATCAAAAGAAAAGCTAGTATCAAACATCAGTGTCATATTAGATGTTTTAAAGGGAAAACTCACTAAACCATTTATATCTAAATGCGTTGTCAACCTCAGAAAGAAACACCCGTGACTGCTAATACCACAGTAAGTAGTCCTCCATGGGCTGTGTCTAATGACGTCTAGCTGAAATACAACTTTGTTTTTTTGTTGTTTATAAAGATCTTAGTCATTTCACTTTGTTGTATGCTGTTTTTAATCTGGGAGCTGGTTCTTGTCTCAGTGACTACCCTTAAAGCAGTCTAAACATAGCACAGAAACCAATTTAACCACATCAGCCACAAGTGGAAGAAAGCAATCCAGTAGAGCTAAAAAGATTGAAATCAAGGTTCTTTTAAAAAATCAAAACCAGTCTGCCCAGTATTCTTGATCTTTCAGTCCATCTTTTTTTCTGTCCGACTGCATCTGGTAGCTAGCAGGGCATTAGCATAGCAGTCAGTTTGCAGTCACTTCACTTTAGCTGGCTGGCATGGTGTTAGCCGAAGGTGGTACTCGGAGGTTTGCGTAGCCACTGGTAGAACTGCCGCCGGTGTAGGCGGTGCCAGCGCACATTGCCCTCGACAATTTCCAGTGCTCGTGGCAACGCAGGCCCCGCCCCCACACCACTGGACAGGATGAACTCCTTTAACTAAAGGAAGAAAGAATCACAGGAGTAAATAAGGCAGCAGAGGAGAAGAAAGGAAAGAAAATAAATAATAATAATATTCATCCCCTGTAGATGCTAAAAAGGCTGTCACCCACCCCCCTCCGCAGTGCTGAAAGAAACAACTTCTGGACTTTTCAGGATGGAGATCCCTAACACGGTGGACATTGATAACTTTCAGGCATGAATTGAAACTTGTGCCATGTCCATTATAAAAATTCACCTCTGGGAGAGTATATATATGACATAAATAAGGGAAAGCTTCATAATTCCACTTTTAGAAGTGAGAAAAAGTAAGAATGTGTTCTGTGCAATTAACAGATACATTGCCAGTAGAAGTTGGAAAAAAACCAACAATACATACACATTTCATTCTTTTAGTTTGAGGGTTTTGACCAGATTGTGAACCCAGCTGTAAGGATTTGCTCCCATTCAGCCATGAGAGCATTAGTGTGCTGCTACACTGATGCTGGGTGATAAATCTGGATCACACCAGCTCACCCTAGAGGTGTTGGATGAAACTAATGAGGTCAGGGCTTGCAGGATCTTCCGCAAACAGTTAACACAAAGTTAGATGGATACTAAAGCAAATAACTGAAAACTCCTGGATGATGTTTTCATGTCTCAA
Source organism: Maylandia zebra (assembly GCF_041146795.1). Classification (NCBI taxonomy): domain Eukaryota; kingdom Metazoa; phylum Chordata; class Actinopteri; order Cichliformes; family Cichlidae; genus Maylandia; species Maylandia zebra. The sequence goes on from NC_135183.1 coordinate 18,824,086, forward strand.
ACAGATTCTTTTAGAGTTGCACTGTAAACCTGCAAAAGCTGGAACATTTTATTGTATTTTATATTGATGCACTTTAATGTCATGGTATATGTACAGTTTCACTACATTTAAATTAAATAGCTTGTTAGCTCAGCTGAAATAGTTTCACAGTGTCTTATTTAATTTTCTTCACTTATGCATCACGGAGGAAGGCATGTGTAAGGTAAATAAACAGTTTCAAATTACATACTGTAATCATGGACATTTAAATGCAGTTATTCTTCATTCCTCTTGGCTTGAATGGTACTTGTGGTGAGTGAGTACACATTCTTGATGGTCATTAGCAAGACAGCTTGTAATTCACTTCACAGATTTTGCTTTTTTTCCACTGAGTGGAGCACCACACTACACACAGATACCTGTGCTACCAATTACAGGTAGCTAGGAAACTACTCTGCTCACGGTGTCACACCTCACAGTGTCATTATAAAATAAAATTAAACAAAACCTCAGCAGCTGAACTGTAAACATAATGGATTCACATATATCATCAGTATTTCAGAGCCTGCAGAATACTTCCCAGACATGCCCACTTAGAATAAGGGTATACAATTATTTAATTGCTTTAATCATTGGGGTTTACAGACTGACTGTGAGCATGAATGTCATGAAAATATTTGGATTTTAATGATTTCTTCAAACTGTTCTTTTTCTAATGTCGTGTGATTGTATAGCATACATCTTAAAAAACAACATTCACACGTTTTTTTATTTGCTCTGTTTTTTCACTGGGCAAATTTCCAGCTGCCCTGCTGGTAGCACACTCCACACACCACTTCAGGTCCCAGCACATCTTTTACAAGGGAGACACAATCAGCTGACAGAGCTCAGGTGTGTGTCAGCCTCCCCTGACACCACACCCTGAACCCACTGCTCCAGCCCTCCCCTGCAGTCAAAAATAGATTTATAAACCCCCCACTAATCTTTGGTTAGCTTTCCCATTACAAGCTGCACTTCGTCCAGATGCTTTTGGTAGCCATCAACAAGCTGCTCACATAATTCTGGATGGATATTTGACTATTTGTCTTTGTAGAATTGGTAAAGTTCATTTAAATTAGGGTTGAGGTCAAGGTTTTGGGAAGGCCATTCCAGAAGCTTAATTTTAGCCAACTTTCTCCATTCCAACAACAGTTTTTGTATGTTTGAGATCTTTGTCCTGCTGGAATAACAAACGTGTTCAAATTTCAGTCATCTAATTTGTAGGTAGTCGTCCTCCTTCATTATTTCATCCAGTTTGTGCAGAACAACAGCCCCAGTGCATGATGCTACCACCACCATGCTTGACAATCGGTACAGTGTTCTTAGGTTTCAAAGTCTCACCTTTACTCCTCTAAAAATATTTCAGTTCACTGTGGCCAGAGCTAAATCTTTGTCTCGTTTGACCATCAAACCTTTCTTCCGTAAGCACTTGACTTGTACACGTGGGAAGCTCGAAATTTCAGTGGAGGTTGAAGGTGTTGATTTTGGAGTCACAGCTTCTTTCTTGGTCAGCACCCTGTCAGTCCATGGTGTTGTCAAAGTGACACTGGTGTTCCAGCAGTTTCCATTCATGGGAGGCTTGAGCCTTCATGATTCCCAACATCAAAACCAATTTCCTCTCACGTGAGGGTGACAGTTTGGGTCACCCTCACATAATTTTCCTTTCTTAGATCTTCGCTGAGTTTCTTGGACTTTCCCATTTTTCTGAGTATTGGTCAATCCAGTGTCAAAAAATCCTTTTTGTGCTGCAAAGAGAAACGACCAACTGTAGTCAGTCATGATGACTAAGGAAATGTTAACTGGCCTGTACATATTATTTATATTTGACTCATTAACACTTTTGACCCTGCATAGATTTGAGAAAATCTATAATAAATTCAAACATGTGGACCCAATTCCTGTTTAAGTTATTATGTATTCTGTACAATCACTCCACCCTGGAAAAATAATGCCTAAAAAACATTAAATGTCCAAAATCACAGCATTCGTGCCTATGATGATTGGACAACAACTGTGCATGCACCGTATGCAGCAATAATGGTTGCTGAGAGATAATGGTCCTACCTGAAAGGCCTCGAAGTCCACATTAGGGAGGGATGGTGATGTCTTAGGTCGCAAATTTATTAGTTAGGAGATCATGGTCTGCATCCAAGTTTGAAACTTTTTTTTTTAACAATTTGTTTTGCTTGTTACAAGTGGAACTAAGGCAGCTGGACAAAGCAACAAAAAGGCACATGCATATACATTTGGCCATTTAGTAGCTGAAATACAAAAAGCTCTGAGGTTTTATATAAAGAAGACTTTGTTGTTTAAACACAGCTGAAGAAAAATGTTTGAATGTGAACATGTGATGTATTCAAGCTAAACTGTCTTTGAAAGGCATCAATTAATTGTTGAAAATTACTTTTTTTTTTAAAAAAATTTATAATTACACATAAAATTTCCAGCATGAAAGTGGAGATTTCAAAAGAAGACTTTGGTTTACAGGACTGTAAATTAACAGGTTTTCAACATTAAGGTGTTTTTTTCTTTTTGGTCAAAAAGAGAAACTTTGTTCAAAGAAGTGAATTAATTATTTTTTTTAAGTTGAGAGCCAAAAAGGAAACTTAATGTTGCTCAGAGTTTGACAGATTCAGTGAAGCGCGGGCAGAAATCCATCCCTTCGGCTCACTTTACTACAGTTCACATCGTTAACCGAGCACTCCTCTGCGCCCTCCTTCTACCTTTCGTCTCTGCTATGATTTCACTTTCTGTTATCTTTACACTTTCCCTCTCCTGTGTGACTCACCCTAAGACCCTTTTCAAACTAAAAAGAATCATTAATATAAACTCATGATGTTTTTGTTTAGAGGTTTCACTGACAGCCAAACCTAATGCGGTTACCATACCAACAGGAAAGTCGAAAGAATATTAATCACTAAAGTTTAAATAAACAGATTTATTCAGAAACACCTATGACCTTTTTTCTCTTCTTTAATTTTATATTTAATTATATCTGATTTCCATCTTTTCATCATATCAAACAACAAGCGTAGTAGCTGTGAGATGATGAAACAGAGGAACGATTAACGTTGTTAATCAAGCTCTATTTTCTCTGAGTAATCAACAGTAAATTTGGAATATTGATCCAGCTGTGAGCCTCTCGAGAACACAATTACACACTGATTAATTTCAAGGTCCTGTTAATTTCCAAGCTCCCATACTGGCATGTAGAAAACATGCTAATCTTCCTTCTGGTAGGGTATAGCTTATTTATTCTTGCTTAGAATGGAAGAATTAATTTCCCTTCATTTATTTAGGCCAAATGAAAGAGTCCAGAGTCACAAAGTATTTAATGTGAAACAGTAAAGTAATCCAAACTTCCAAAGGAAGGAGAACATGACGAAGACAGCAGGGAGGAAAATGGATTGGAACACAGTGGGAAAAACACGGATGCCCCAAGAAAGGATGAAGGGAGGACTCAGGATATATGTACAGACAGAGTTAAATAGAAGAAGCTAAACAAATATGTAACACAGGTGAAAGAAAATCAGGAAGAAGAAGCTAAACTTCATAAAAGTCACAAAACAGTAACTCGGTCCCAACTGGTCAGTCTGTTTTATATCAGAACACACTGGCTCGGTCTCAGAAATTATCCAAAAGAGTAGTTGTCTTTGAATGGTTACAACATTTTGGCTCATCATCAAAATCTCTGTGTAGCATATGGGTGAGTTTTTCACCTTCATCAAATGAGGAGGGAAATTTATAAAAGGGAGATCTTTTGAAATTAAACAGGATGCGCTCACTGGTGTGTTACCATGCAGGATTCTCAGACAGACCACCTCCTCACTCATCACTTTTAAAGATGGCAACAACAACAACAACAAAAAAATACTCAACTCTTAAAACTTAAAGTTAGCAAATTTAGTGAAGTTACCCTAACTTTGCTAACTTTAAAATGTGTGATGTCATAGTGGCTGCATTCACATTGTACACAGAGTCTATCACAGGAAAATTAAATTTACACAACAAGAAACTTTATGTCAGGGACCTGGATCTGAGCTATCGGGGGTCCCTGAGCTGTTATGGACTTGTGTTATATTATATGTGATACTGCGCTACTGTTCCGTGTCCACATTGGTATATAGGCAGGTATGTGTGTATGTGTGTGTATATGCAGCTGTTTCCTGTAGCACCTTTAGGCCTGGTGGGTGTGGCCCTGTTAGAAGGCGGGCCACCTCTGAAGACCTTTGCCAAACACCTGCGGCTGATCAGGGCTCGTCGGGGGAGCTAGTAGGAGAGTGCTGGAGCTTCCACCGATGCTGGATCATTGCGTGAGACTCCACGTTAGTCTTCCGGTCGAGTTTAGTTAGCGTGTGTGTGCCCGCGGTTGTATTGTGTCCTGACGGCTGCTTCTATTGTTTTCCCCAGGAGAGGTGTGGAGCGACCGACAGCAGCCAGCACGGGGAGTGCTGAGACACGGGAGCAGAGGGCACTAAGACACGGACTTTTCACGGAGGATGCAACGTGGGAGTCAGGGGAGAGCACGGGGATTTATTGTTGTTTTTTCCATTCACTGTGAATAAACGCACTGCTGATATTCAGAGCTCCGCGCCTGGGTCCTCCTTCCTCACTTTCCCATGGTTCACCATCGTCAACTATGACACTTTAATGAACATCTTGATGTCTTTAAATCTGATTTTGTGCCAGTTTGACACTTGATGGCTTTGGGATTTGATGATTTTCAGGTGAAACTAAAATTGGGAGGAATATACTCTTGGCCAGGAAATATGTTTTTTTTTAAATAGCAACTTCACACCGTTCTAAACCCCAGATGTCACTTTCTATCGGATGCCATCTTTAGTCTACTGATCAAAGAAAAAACAACACCACTTGTTTCTATGTCTGTGAAGGTTCTCAGTCATCCAGGTCATCGCAGTCTAAGGAGCTTTGAAAGAAAAGCGTCTGCACTTCTTTAAGTTGCTTGAAGACGTTTCACCTCTCGTCTGAGAAGCTTCTTCAGTTCTAAGGGTCAATGGTGGAGAGTCCCAGATTTAAACCTAGTGGGAGTTTCCCCCCAAAGAGGGAGAAAGGACCCCCTGATGATCCTCTACCTAAGGTGTGAAAACGGGTGTGGGTCACAATCAGCCAGGGTTTCGGGTGAGCTCATTGTGAAACCTGGCCCCACCCTATCATTTGATTTACTGAGTTCAGATGACCCAGGATGTGAGTGGGCGTTAAGGCATCTGGGAAGGGATCTCAAAACTGGATTATAGATGGCAGACAGTTGGTGTCGTAAACCACCGCCTCTGTTCAAAGATGGTCGCTCACAGTGGACATAGATGGCTTCTTTCACTCCTCTTTCAAACCATCTGTCCTCTCTGTCCAAAATGTGAACATTGGCATCCTCGAAAGAGTGTCCTTTATCCTTAAGATGCAGATGGACTGCTGAGTCTTGTCCTGTGGAGGTGGCTCTTCTATGTTGTGCCATGCGCTTGTGAAGTGGCTGTTTGGTCTCTCCAATGTAGAGGTCTGGACATTCCTCGCTGCACTGTACAGCATACACCACATTGTTAAGTTTGTGTTTAGGAGTTTTGTCTTTCGGGTGAACCAGTTTTTGTCTGAGTGTGTTGCTGGGTCTGAAGTACACTGGGATGTCATGCTTGGAGAAAACCCTCCTGAGTTTCTCTGATACACTGGCTACATAGGGGATGACAATGTTGTGTCTTTCCTATCATCCCTCACTGGTGTCTGATCTTCTTTTCTGTGCCTCTTTGCTGACTTTATAAAAGCCCATTTAGGATAGCTGCACGTTTTGAGTGCTTCCTTTACATGTGTGTGTTCCTTCTTTTTTACTGCAGGCTTAGAGGGAACATGTTCTGCCCGGTGGTGTAGGGTCCTAATTACTCCAAGTTTGTGTTCCAGAGGGTGATGGGAGTCAAAGAGGAGGTACTGGTCCGTATGTGTGGGCTTCTGGTAAACTTCAATCTTGAGGTTGCCATTCTCTTCAATGTGCACAGCGCAGTCCAGGAAGGGCAAACAGTCATCCTTTGTGTCTTCCCTGGTGAACTTGATGTTTTTATCCACAGCGTTAATGTGAGTAGTGAAGGATTCCACTTCTTGTGTCTTGATTTTGACCCAGGTGTCGTCTATATATCTGTACCAGTAGCTGGGTACTCTCCCTTTAAAAGAGCCAAGAGCCTTTCTTTCCACTTCCTCCATGTAAAGGTTGGCTACAATAGGTGACACGGGGGAGCCCATGGCACAGCCATGTTTTTGTCTGTAGAAACCCTCGTTGTATTTGAAATATGTAGTGGTGAGTAGGGCTGCTCGATTATGGCAAAAATGATAATCACGATTATTTTCACTGAAATTGAGATCTCGATTATTTGACGATATTTATTTAACCCTTTAAGACCTACTATAGAACCAAGTCCGCCAGAGCTTATATTATTTTTTTACATGTTGTAGTGCCATTTATGGGAGCATTTCAAGTTGCTATACAACTGTTATAGCCCATATTTTAATAATATGTATGCATTAAGTCCATAGTAAGTACATTAATTGCAAAAAAGTGCAATAAACTACAAAAAAAATTTGAAAATCGTTTTTGTTTGTTTTTTTACATATATTTCTACTTGGAGAAATTTAAGAGGTTTATCCCTCAAAACGTTAAATACAAAAAAGTTGCAAAAAATAGTTTACAACAACAGGAAACTTATTTTGAGTGTCTTCATAGTTTTATTTTGGAGATACACCAATTTTTATATACTGCAGGAAAAACAAAAAAAAAAACAATCCTATGATGCAAATTTGCAAAGAAAACAGCACGTGAATCAAAATAAACTATTGCCAGCAGTGCAATTCGAGTTCTAAGCATCCCAGAAACTATTCAGAAAAGTCAAACATGACCAGTATAGGCTTTTAAGGCCTACAAGTAAAAACTACATTTCCGCGAAAATGACGTCACTTCTGGTTTCGGGCAGGAAATGGCGGACATGCGATAGTTCGCGCTGACGTCTGTTTCACTGTGGGAAGTGTTACGAACAGCTGATTGGATCGGCAAAGCGTGTTTCTGGAATATTATGTTTTTGTTCCTGCAAGCCTTTTTATGCAATTTTTGCAAAGCTTTATGTGGAAGGAAACCGTGACCGAGGACAAGCTGATGGCATAAGATGTAAGTACAACTCCTCCGGTTTCGTATGCAAAACAAATTATTGCGCTAGCTTACACGGTTCAGGTTCTACAGGGATTTAAAAATAGTTACACAAAACGGAGCGTGCTGCTATGACCGGCTTTAAAGGGTTAACAATGACTTTAAAAAATAATATAAAATAGTGTGCAACACCACTGAAGTTTTTTTTTTTACCTCTCCTTTCAACCAACGGCAGTCACTCTCCTCTCCAAATAACTTCTGCTTAGCTTTCCGAGCTTCCCTCGGGTCCTCTTAATCAGCGGTCTCCAACCTTTTTTGCGCCACGGACCGGTTTATGCCCGACAATATTTTCACGGACCGGCCTTTAAGGTGTCGCGGATAAATGAGAGAGGGGCTAATAATCGGCTCAGTCATTTTTAATGATCGTTGAAAGCCCAGATCGTAATCGTGATTAAAATTCGATTAATTGAGCAGCCCTAGTGGTGAGGCAGAGGTCTAACAGTGTGCAAATCTGATCTTAGACCACCACTTGTTTCACTCACCTCATTCAGTTCTCGCTCAGTGTTGAGGAACTCTGTGACTCCACTGATGAGTTTTGAATTCATGAACAAAGCTTCACCGTATCTGAACAGAAATGAAGACAGAGACGGCATTTCAGGTGCTACATGTAAAGAACTTAAAAACGCTTGCGTGCTTTTCTGATCGTTTACGTCTCTTACCGCGCGTTCAGGATGTCCCACTTCTCTCTGAAGTACCTCCAGGCCAGGTTCCGACCCTGAGGGTTTCGACCCACGTGGATGATGACATCAATCACATCCTGCTCTGGGACCAGGTCCGAAGTCAGAGACAGGTTCAACAGCCTTGGAGACACAAAGAAAAGGATGGAAATGTTGGAATGTGGCTGTACCAAGTCTACCTGGAGAGCTGATAGGTTCCATATATGCTAACACATTAACATGCTCAACAAATATTGGCACGATCACAATATTAATAAAGACTGAAATTCGCTCCAAATACTGACTTTGAATTTAACTATAAAACCCTTAAAGACGACGCTCACACTCTTCCACAGTGTTGTCCCATCTGCCTTCCCTGATGCATGAAATATGACAGCAGCTTTCAAGAAGTAAAGAGTTAAGAAAAAAACAATGTGGTATGTAAATATGGATCTTTTAAAGTTGAAAGTCGCTCAATAAACTTTGTTACCTCCTGTTAAAGTTTTGTCATACATGGATTAATAACCTCACATAGAAAGTTCTGTGCACCTCTGGCAACTGGAACTTGTAAAGTGTATTTTGTGTTCAGATATTAAGAGTTGTTTAGCCTCTGTTTCTGGATTTGGTGTGAGAGTCGCAGTGTGTGAAGTCACTCGCCAGGAGCGTGAGGGTCAACAGCTCATGTAATCTGGCTAGAAAAGGTCAAGCTGTCATTTTGTAGTTTTTTTGTCCTGTGAGCTGCCGGAGGATGTTTCTGCCAAATCAAGAAAGAGTCCTCTGAAACACTCACGTGAGCTACTCCCAGCTTAAAGGGGATTGGAGGGAATTTAAAGGGATTTACAGAAACATGTTGATCACACACAGAGCAATCTTTTGGATGTGTAAACGTATCAAATTGAGAGTTTTTCTTTTTCTTTGAGATGTGAAACTGAGCAGGCCAAAGAGTTTCATAAATTTATGTTTAATCATCCAACGTCGTGTTCAAAGTTTACCTTCATCTTTCTTTATTTTCTGTTGCTTCACTGCCTCTGTGTGTGTGTGTGTGTGTGTGTGTGTGTGTGTGTGTGTGTGTGTGTGTGTGTGTGTGTGTGTGTGTGTGTGTGTGTGTGTGTGTGTGTGTTGCTTGGCTCATTGTTTGTAACTGCCATCTTTTCATTAAACCACCAAATCAATTTTCTCTCTCTTTTCCCACAACCCCTCTGCTGAAACCATTTCCTGTGTGACCAATCAGCTTCTTTCTGAGCTGTGGTTTTTGATTTGTGTGTGTGTGTGTGTGTGTGTGTGTGTGTGTGTGTGTGTGTTGCAATCTGAACATACAGTACCACCTCTCTGATTGCAGAACAGTTTACTGTGGGTAGAAAATCAATACCTGAGACACACACACACACACACACACACACACACACACACACACACACACAGATTCACAGACACACACCTACACACACTGATTGGTCTTACCACGAGTGTGTGTGTAATTCATCCTTGCAATTTTTCTCAATGAGCGATAGTGGCAGTTGCCCCTGATAAAATACAGTGTTGTGTATAGACAGTCACACAAAAACACACGTGTACAGACACACACACACACACACAAACCTAGCTGGATTTCAGCACATGTAACGCCCCCCAGGCATCTTTTCACTGCACACACCTTTCTGTCAATTTGCAATTTTTTCCTGTCAGTGTGCCGCCAATTAACAGAGCTCACCTGACAGGTAGGATTTAGTCACCTTTTTATTTTTTATTGTTCACTGGTTTGTTTGTCATATTCTAATACAGCCCAGTACAGACACAACTCTGCAGTATCGGAGCCATTTTCCAAATATGAACAAAGTCATTTTTTCCATGCTGTCCCCCAAATTTGGGCTTTTACCTTCATTTCTTGGTCTGATAATGTTTTTTTAGACCCAGTCTAAGTTGGTCTTAACCAAACTGTTCCCGGCAGCACGTTCTGTTTATTTTCAGTACATTTTTTTTAAAATTAAAGTTCTATTTATTTATTCCATCCTGCCCGTCGGCCACGTGTCTGTTTTTGGTCCCTCTTACACAGACACCTATTACAGCTCAAAATAAATGTGAATGTTGTTACATATCTGCCGGAGGGTCTTAACAATTTAATATTATATGACATTTGCAGAACATGTACGCAAGATGCAATTAAAGACAAACAGCAGGAGGTAGATAATCCAGATGTGAATTAAGATCACAGCAGGAAACTGATTAAAAATAGCAGCAATGCAGAATTATTTAATATTCAGACTACACGATGTGACTGTGATACTGGCACAGCCTGACAGGCACACTAATGCCAGTGGATGTTAACAGGTTAACTTAATCTCACTTCAGGATGCTATCCCACCACTGTCATTCATATATGTGATGCTCAGACACACTTGGCCTGTCTCTATGTTCCCCTCCAGCACAGGGTCATTGTTCCTGGCTCAAGTTTCAGTTTCAGTCACAAAATCCTGATTTCATACGGGAAGATTTGTTACTGCTGTTGCTTTCCTGAAAACATAAAAAATAGTGAAGCAGAATTCAGACTCATGGGTCAGTCTATCACTGTGACCATCTCGAAAGACACAAACAAATGGTTATACTGTATAGAATCCATGCGGGCCCGATGTGGGAGACCTAAATCCTTTGAGAGTTGTGTCAGGAAGGGCATCTGGTGTAAAAGTCTGCCAAATCAACTATGCGATGATCCCTTGTATTAGGGCTGCGTGGGTCTGACCACACTTGCCCTCACATGGGCCCCAAGAGGGCATATTTGTTGGGTAGATCAATGATATTGATTCATATGACTTTATGAATTGCAATTTAACCTCATAAACACTCAATGAGATAGTTGTGTTTTTTAAAACAATAGCTGCAATGACAGAGACAGCCGAGCCATGTCTACCTGTTGAGGAGGAAAGTGTTGTCTGAGCAGGTCAGAGCCTCCAGCAGGATCTTCTTCTCTGAAACGGCGTTGGAAGAGTGAAACTTCATCCAGATGAACTCCCACACATCCTCGTCCATCAGGCTGACTCCGGTGCAGTAAACTATGTCTCGGATGTTAGGAGGAATCCTACAGGGCAGGGACACAATATCACACCATCACACTGACTGAAGCCACTCTGCCCCGGTGCAACAAATTACCGGTATAGCAAAAGTCTGGTATCATTTTAGGAATGTGAGTATTTGATGTGACTTATTTGCAGTACCACCTTCCTGCAGGGACAGGAAGGTAATAAAACTAAAAGCCCCGATAAGGCATGTCTGCGGGATTAACTGGGACGCTCTCTGGGTGCTAAGTGAGAAATTCTGATTCCATTAAGAAGCTCCATTAAAAACATTCCTCCTGCTGCTGCTATGGTCATAAAATGCAGAGAAAGAGCCACACTCAGACACTTTTGAACAACTGAGACTTTAGAAAGTTTCAGGAAGTCTAATTGGCACGCATACCTCTAAATTTATTGTGTTGGAATATATTTTCAGTTTGAATAGCATACGTGCTGACTGCAGACAGCTTCTTTCTCAGCTGCATTCACAATTGCCAAGCCAAGCTTTAATCAGAGTAAACACAGCAAATGTTCTAGTCAGTGTCCAAGTTCCAACTTTGAGATACACGGCTAAGTAAACAGCCGAGACAGAGATGGCTATGCATAAATTCTGAGTAGAGGTTTAGGAGAATTCTAACTGAGATGCTAAAAAACACATTAGCCAGTCACCCTGCTGCTCTGATGAATGCTCAGAGCAAAGCTTCACAAGACTTTCGGTGTTGTGGTCGCAGGTAGCTGCTGCCTTGCTTTATTTGTAGCACGAACTACCGTGGCATTTGTTCTGGTGCTTCAGTGGATTCAGATAGTCTGACTGTGTTGGCAGGGTGGATGAGCCGTACTGCTGTGGAACTTTGTTCATGTTTAAGCTGCAGCGATAAAAGCTTTTTGATCCCTGCATTTCTTTGCAGTCACCAAACTCGTCATTTTGAACAGTTTTGAATTGATTGCGTGTTTTTTATGTAATTCAAGTTGAGGCTGTTAGAGTTGCAGTTAAGAACTTTTACATTCAGTTCCATTGCAAAACAATAAGTCCATAAGTGACTCTTTGTTGATGACCCTAATGTTCTCTCTTATTTATAAATTTGATGAGATGGAAGTCATTAAAATGGTATTCTGGACTGATCAGAACTAAAGTAAAGGAGGCTTGTTTCTTGTGTTTCCCATCCATAGTTACTTGTTATGACCGCATTGTCGCAGCTGCAACTGACTAAAACAGAAGCTACTGCCCCGTAATAGTCTTTTAGTCATAATTACCAGAAGTTGATGAAAGTTGGTGGTGTTGTATAAGTGCTGGCAAGCAAGACCAAGCAACACTACTAAAAACATGTTCAACATGGGAAGAAATATGAGCAACCAGAAAAAGTGAAAAGAAGCCAGTCACTTAAATCCTAAAAGTTCTCTCACAGGAAAAAAAGAGAGTGTTCAGCTATATTAATCATGGAAGGACTCATAAACAGTCACAGTCGTTGGGATGGCCAATATTTGCATTTTCACCAACTCTAAATACTCATTAACCCTGTTATTGGTTTACAACCTGTACAATCGACCAGCTGCTCTTGTCGTTAGAACTGAATATTGATCTTCCAGGGTGCCAGATATGAGTGATTTACTTAATGAATAGACAGGTACAAAAATAAGACCTGTCTAAGCAGAGATTCCTAGATTTCTCTCTCCCTCTCCAGCTCCTCTAACACTTACTTCTTCGGGGAGTCTGAGGCATTCCTAAGCCAGCTGAGAGATTCAATTTCACCAGCATGTTCTGGGTGTGCCCTCGGGTCTAATCTCCGTTGGAAATGCTGAAACATCTCACCTGTAAGCACCCTGGTCAAATCCTTGAATCATCTGAAATGGCTGTTTTTGATGTGGAGGAATAATGCTCTGTTCTGTCCACATCTCTAAGGGAGAGGTCAGACAGCCTACAGAGGAACCTCATTTCCTCTGTTGGTGATTACCACCAGCTGTAGATGAACCCATAATATGGTGATGTTTGCTTTGTTCAGACAAATACAATTATTTCAACACTAACAAGGTAGAATAATAACCTAAGCCTCTATCTGAATACACAGAAAACTCTGCCCCTGTATCCTCCTGGAGGAGGTTGGAGTGAGTGGCCGGGCACAGGAAGGTCTGGTCATCTCTGATTAGACTGCTGCCCTCATGACCCTTACTGGATCAGCAGTAAAAAAAACACAAATTAACACCCATTAACCTCTCAACAATCAACAAGTTGGTACTGACCGTGTTAGGAGGTTAATATCCAACGTCACAATATAACAGACTCGTTTGATGTGATAAACAGCTGATGGAGTTGATTCGTCATTAGCAAAGAGGTGAACAAGATATAATAACACAATATCTGACATTTTTTCTCTATTTATTGCTGCCAGTGTTTTATTGTCACAAATGCGTGTTTTGTTACTATATATTTTAGTCCATTTATTTCCATTTACAACATAACACATGTTGTAGTTGCAGTCTTGATTCATGTTGCTTCTAGCTGATTACTTTTTGTAACTTCTCTGTGACACCAGAGAAAATAAACGCACAGAAAGTTTATTAAAATAAAATGAGCTGGGTTTGTGTCAGTCATATGTCTGTAAAGTTGTTTTTTTTGTAAAGTCTTTGAACACAAACTGAATGATGTTTCTTATTTTGAACCTGCTGTGAAAGCACCCCACGACTTGTGTCAACATTTATTATTGTGCTGTGTATCACCATTTGCAGGCAGAGCAATAAAAGTGGAATCTGTGAGGTGACCTGGCACACTGAATGCTGGTTACACAAACTGTCTCTCAGTTATCTGACTGCTGGAGGAAAAAAGCAACACCTGGTGGTACAGGCTGATTGATAAGAGCGAGATCTGGAGCCCCTTCGAGCAAGACCTTTGATACACCATGAATCTCATTTCATCCATGAAGGGAAAAAAGTCTACACAAATGTTCTGAACTGTCAAAACAACATAAAAAACTTCATGTGTACCTGACAAAGTCCACATCCATGTAAGTGTCTATAAAAGATGGATGCAGCTTCATATTTAAGTGACTGAGTATGAGGCAGTAGGGCGTGCTCCTCTGGTTGTGAAAAATAAATCTGTAATATAAGTTTCTATGAGACTGTAAAATCTGTGGCATCAGTAAACACTTTCCTGAGTTTGTGGTCTCATTCTGATGTTTAATGTCTTATTTAATTCAACATGATGTTCAAGTTGCTTTATTTAAAGGAAAACAGAGAACCTTATTTGTTGAAAATCTGGTATCATATGTCTCCGCACCACACTGAATGTACCTCCTGTCTACTAAGAGCAGAAAGCTGAGGCTACAATTCACAGTCTCAACAAAAGATTAGAAAAATGTTGCCGGGTCGGATTTCGTCTCAAATTTTGCTGCATTTTGATTGTATCAACAACACGAGTGCATGAATCCATCCTACCTTGTATCAGCGGTGCTGGAGTAAAGGTTATGGGGATATTTTCTTGGTGCTCTCTGGGCCCCATAGTAGCAAAAGAGCATCATTTAAACCTCACAGCCTACTGTACCTGAGTGTTTTTGCTGACCTTTATGAGCACAGTTATAACCATCAAATCATCTCAAACTGGTTTCTTGAACATGCCAACAAGTTCACTGTCCTGAAATGACCTCCACAGTCACCATTCCAACAGAAAACTTTTGGGATGTGGTGGAACAAGATGGAAGTGTAGCATGATGGTTTCATGTCAATATGGACCAAAAGTATGAGGTACAGTGGGGCAAAAAAGTATTTAGTCAGCCACCGATTGTGCAAGTTCCCCCACCTAAAATGATGACAGAGGTCAGTAATTTGCACCAGAGGTACACTTCAACTGTGAGAGACAGAATGTGAAAAAAAAAAAATCCATGAATTCACATGGTAGGATTTGTAAAGAATTTATTCGTAAATCAGGGTGGAAAATAAGTATTTGGTCAATAACAAAAATACAACTCAGTACTTTGTAACATAACCTTTGTTGGCAATAACAGAGGTCAAACGTTTACTATAGGTCTTTACCAGGTTTGCACACACAGTAGCTGGTATTTTGGCCCATTCCTCCATGCAGATCTTCTCGAGAGCAGTGATGTTTTGTGGCTGTCGCCGAGCAACACGGACTTTCAACTCCCGCCACAGATTTTCTATGGGGTTGAGGTCTGGAGACTGGCTAGGCCACTCCAGGACTTTCAAATGCTTCTTACGGAGCCACTCCTTTGTTGCCCGGGCGGTGTGTTTTGGATCATTGTCATGCTGGAAGACCCAGCCTCGTTTCATCTTCAAAGTTCTCACTGATGGAAGGAGGTTTTGGCTCAAAATCTCACGATACATGGCCCCATTCATTCTGTCCTTAACACGGATCAGTCGTCCTGTCCCCTTGGCAGAAAAACAGCCCCATAGCATGATGTTTCCACCCCCATGCTTCACAGTAGGTATGGTGTTCTTGGGATGCAACTCAGTATTCTTCTTCCTCCAAACACGACGAGTTGAGTTTATACCAAAAAGTTCTACTTTGGTTTCATCTGACCACATGACATTCTCCCAATCCTCTGCTGTATCATCCATGTGCTCTCTGGCAAACTTCAGACGGGCCTGGACATGCACTGGCTTCAGTAGCGGAACACGTCTGGCACTGCGGGATTTGATTCCCTGCCGTTGTAGTGTGTTACTGATGGTGACCTTTGTTACTTTGGTCCCAGCTCTCTGCAGGTCATTCACCAGGTCCCCCCGTATGGTTCTGGGATCTTTGCTCACCGTTCTCATGATCATTTTGACCCCACGGGATGAGATCTTGCGTGGAGCCCCAGATCGAGGGAGATTATCAGTGGTCTTGTATGTCTTCCATTTTCTGATGATTGCTCCCACAGTTGATTTTTTCACACCAAGCTGCTTGCCTATTGTAGATTCACTCTTCCCAGTCTGGTGCAGGTCTACAATACTTTTCCTGGTGTCCTTCGAAAGCTCTTTGGTCTTGGCCATGGCAGAGTTTGGAGTCTGACTGTTTGAGGCTGTGGACAGGTGTCTTTTATACAAATGATGAGTTCAAACAGGTGCCATTCATACAGGTAACGAGTGGGGGACAGAAAAGCTTCTTACAGAAGACGTTACAGGTCTGTGGGAGCCAGAGATTTTCCATGTTTGAGGTGACCAAATACTTATTTTCCACCCTAATTTACGAATAAATTCTTTACAAATCCTACCATGTGAATTCATGGATTTTTTTTTTTCACATTTTGTCTCTCACAGTTGAAGTGTACCTCTGGTGCAAATTACTGACCTCTGTCATCATTTTAAGTGGGGGAACTTGCACAATCGGTGGCTGACTAAATACTTTTTTGCCCCACTGTATGTTTCCAGCACCTTGTTAAATCTGTGCCATCAAGAATAAACTCTAAACCTCTTTAAAGCAAGGACAACCCCTGAAGCTCTTGTCTAAACTGAGCAGCTTCTGTCATATTTCAGGTGTGCTTATCTACTGAGTGTGAATCAGAAGTTGGTGATGGTGGTCTGTCTATGTAGCTACACAGAAACCGTTCTAATGGTTGTTGAACCACATTTACATATATACTGAATTGTCAAAACTCTTCATTAAAGGTTGAGAGGAAGTCATCAATGTTATCTTTGTAGGACAAAGAGTTACGGCAGCTCAAAGCAAAAGGAGGTAAAACCTGGTATTAGCAAGGTGTTCCTAATAAAGTGTCTGTTGAGTATATACAGTGTATATTTTTTTAGAGATGACCTCTCTATTTGGCAAGTTCTCACTATTTTGAGGAGCTGGGCCCAGTGGAGCCTTTGTGGGGGATGATAACCTGACCGTGTTCTGTTCTGCCTCTGTGGAGACCTCAAGGACAACCTGACTGCTTGTTGTCTAGTTCAGAATAACTTCACTGTGTTCCTCTGTATAGAGTAGCTGTAGGAAAGTGCACAAAGGTAAATCTCTGTGAAAGAATAAACTTCAGAATGTGGAAGGTCATACCCGATGTAACACCTGTGCTCGTCTCTGTTCTCCTTGAAGCACTTCCCTAATAATTTATTTATCTATTTAAAACTTTAGATCTATGCCTACTGAAAGATTATTTCTGCATGAGGAGAACCTGGTCTCACAAGATTTCAATAAGACTAGTCCGAAGGTCAAATTCAGACGAGAAAGTCTAAGACCGTTCTGTAGCAGGTTTGGGGGGGGGGGGGGGGGGGTCATGTTTATTTACTGTATGTCAGATCAGATTTGCCCATTACTGTGCTGAACTGAAAATATAACTTTGATGAACATTTGAAAGAAACCTTGAATATATTCATCTAAGTTCCAGTTAGGTTTCACAGGACTGCCGACACTAGTCTCTAACATTAAAGAATACCCATTATTCTTTTCTTTATTTCTCATCATGCATTCTTCTCTTAAAATGCCAAATTAAAACTCTGACAACTGCCTGGAATGAAAAAGACAATGTTGAGTGAAACTTGAGTGTAAGTTTTATTTCCAGGGGAGCAATTACACCGACACACCTCTGAAGAGACAAAAACAAATCACAAACTCATTAGGCGAAGTCAGAACACCTGCCTGATCACTTCACTTCACACAGAGAAAGACAATTACACTGCGACTGGAAAGAATCCCCCAGAGAAGAACTGCTTAGAGGCTGAAGATTCCACTGGTTTGAGCACTAATATTATATCACAACTTTAAGTGACGGTAAAATATTAGCGTGACATGAAGATATCAGTCTTTTGGTCTGCATGATTTATTGACTTATTTACCAGGGACGAGTCTTTCATGTTGCTGTGGAGGACTTTTAGCCCACTCTTCTTTGTTTTACTGTTTTAATTCACCCACAATGTCCAAATCTATTAATGTCCCTTACATGGTTTACTTGAAGTAACTCACAACACCAAATGAAAATGTTACTTCATATTTTGTGTGAATGGCGATTCCTTCTTTTGTGAAAGAGTATACATAGTCCTAGAGTGTGAGTGCTAAGTGGTTCTAATTAATCTACAGCCTGACGACCACATCCTACATAAGGAGCCAAGATGGCTGCCACCTGCAGAGGATCATTCACTTCCTCATCTCCCAGCCTGTCACTCCAGTGTTTGTTGTAACCTGTGAAGTTTGATCTGAAGGAGTGAACAGCCGTGACCTGCTTATGTTGGAGATGTGTTTAGTAGATTATCTCAGGCTGTATCTGCACACAACTTTGTTTGCTAGTTAGTTATTTTGTCCTTAGCTCACCTCGACACTAATTCACACTCCTGTGTTTGCAAATCTGCTGAATAATAAATACAACATCTATTTTTAATTGAAAAGTTGTTTTTGTGGCAGGTTGAGACTAGGATGCCATTTCATGTTGTGTCTCAGCGTCCTAGATGGGACCTAGGAAAATGTATTGGATGCCATCATCACTTTTAATGTAAGTTAAAAAAAAAAAACAAGCTAAATATAATAACAGATACTCACGAGAAAAATGCATGTCAGCTAAAAGCACAGAGAAAATTATCTGGCAGGTGTTTGGATTTTTCCCCATAATGCAGATGAGCTATATGTAGTTTCAAAGAGTCGTGAATAAGTGAAGAATTTTAGACACAACTGCAGTGATCTCATGCACGCCAACCTGGGTGCTGCACCACGAATTAAGTTCAACATATCTGGGTATCTTTCTGGTGTCTAAATCCACTCACCCTAACATCGGCAATCAGGATACGTGGTCACATGAAACCCCCTAAGATAATCTGAGGGTTTCTCTATCTGATTACAGTACGAAGACGTGAGCAAGGTACCGTCCCTACACACTGCTCCCCAGTGCGCCTGCTTAGTGGCTGCCCACTGCTTCACTGAGTGAATGGGTCAAATGCAGAGAGAGTAATTTACCCACGTGGATCAATAAAGTATACATTATTAATATTATTTACGTGAAAAAGGTTTTAGATTTATCTGCTCATCCACAGCCTCGGTGCTGAAGAATAAACATCAAACAGAATTCAAATGCAGCCTTGGACTAGGCTACGTGTGAAATGTAGTAAAATGTGATATAAAATAAAACAAGTGCCCTGATAGGGATCAAATACTGTTACTAATAAATTTAAAAAAAATGTCTGCAGCCAGTGGGGAAAAATGAATACAGTTTTGTCTTACTTTCTGAACGTTACCGATGCTCATCGAGGAAGAACAAAGACTCTAAACAGAAATGACAAACTTTCGACACTACTAAGCATACACAGAAGGATTCAGGATTACTGAGGCTATTTTCTGGAGATTTGATAGGTTAAAGGTGGTGACACCTGCTTGGTCTGCAGCATAAGCCAACATGTTGAAGTGAACCATCTTCACGGTACAGAAAATTCTGGGTTAACCCTGAAGATACTTGGATAAGAGGAAACCCTGCTTGTCAGTGCAGACTGCTGCAGTTTGACTCTTGTTCACAAGGATCAGCCAATCAGAAAGAAGCATCCTTGAAAGGTAGACATGTTACAGAACAAGCTCTAAGGGGCTGCACCAAGGTCAGGTATAAAATAAAGCTCATTTTGATCTGAAAATCATGCAAAGCTACTCTAACAGCATCCGAGGATACAAATAAGGAGTGTGACCAGTCACCTTCAGAGATTATGACACACTTTACCCACCATGTCTGAGACCTCACAGGGTTAAACACCAACACACACACAGACCTCGTGTTCCAGCTGGTTACTGGCCTGAATCATCTAAAGTAAAGCCAAAAAGGTGAACATTTCTTTCACACTATAAAGTATCTGTGCGTGTGTGTGTGTGTGTGTGTGTGCGTGCACTTGACCTAAATTGTCAGCAAACCAAACTTTCATCTCAATACAGTGAGCTCAACTGGCAGCAAAATAATATTGTGGACTATAACACTGTGTGCGTGTGCGTGCATTCAGTGTGAGCACAGAGTGAGTGATGCAGGGACAATTACATCATTCAGCGACCTGGGAAATCATTTTAGAGATGCTCCACTTAAGAGCAAGCTCCAGCACACACACACACACACACACACACACACACACACACACACACACACACACACACACACACACACACACACACACACACACACACACACAGGTTGGCTAACTTCCACATTACTGCTGACTGTAGCATTAAAGTCCTTCTCAGGTGACAGCTGCCAAACACTGCGCACTCGAGTGTATTTATGACATCGAGTGTGTTTACCCAGATAACACTACCAGGTTATTAATCATGTAAAACATTAAGTAATACTCTGTGCTGTCCTCCTGCTACTACATCTATTTTGCCACCTGCACAATGAAAATAACTTCCTAATGTTGCATTTTCTCCATATAATCAACCACCCAGATGGCTTAGCTCCCATTAACGAGCTCCCTTTGTATGTGGATGTGTTTTAACAGTTTGCACAGGATGTTTTATGTCCTAAAGCTCCATCTTTCTTCTGAAATATTTTTCCGCTGGATCAAACGCCTACTCTGATGGTAAACATGGCTCTTCACCATCTGCTCTGTCTGTCTGCCCATGTGTCTGTATGTCTGACGTTCCAGTCTAAATATCATATAGAAATTAGAAAACTACCCTGTCAGTCTGATAAAACATTTTAAAGTACCCAATAAAGACACATGACCTCAGTCTGTGGTGCTGCCATTGTTGACCTGCAGAGAGATGACCATCAGAAGTTCCATGGGTAGAATATTCTTTAATCAGACTGAAGCTCTCATTACAGCTAGCTTATTATCGCTTATGATTATTCTTTTTCCACTATAGTCATGAAGGATAAAAACAATGCAGCAGAGTGACATTTTGAACAAATGTAATCACATCATAACAGCTGGGAAAGTAGGATCTAGCTGGACCAAATTCCCCAGTCATTCATATTTACAGCAGACTGTAGACTATTGGGTATAAAATATGGACATATCCACCCTCACATTTAGACTAAACAATCAAAATTAGTCACATGTCACCTTTTGGATCTAGAGGTTACCATATTTAGATAAGAGGATTGATCGCTAAATTATCAGCTAGTTAGCTCGATTAGCAAACTGTCTCCATAAAGTGTGTGTGTGTTTTTTAAGTGTTTGGAATTATAATGGGATCGAATGGGCATTGATTGCTTTTAAAACCAGCCCTTAACATAACTACTGTTTTTGGCACTTTCACATTTAATATTTGACTTGTTGGGGAGGGATTTAGAGTCAGGCACACCAAACTTGACTCCATTTTGTCCAGTTATGGTTACTGGTTCTCATCTAAAGGGAACATTGTATAAGAATGCAGCTGGAGGAGGCGTGTGGACAGTGCATTATTTTAATGCAGAGAACTGTGGTTGCATGTTGTTACAGATGTGTATTTATGCTCCTTTTTTCATTTAACCAGACTCCAATCATTAATCAATGTGTCAAACTGCTTGGCGCCCACTTTGTACCGGCGCTAGATTAAAGGCCAGATGATGAAGTTATGACAATTCCTCTTAATGGAGACATAAATGTGCAAATGTCATGGGAATCCATTTAACTGTAGTCGAGATATTTGACCCGAAACAGCAAATGTCAACCTGACATTAAACCCCAGAACCATAAATGTCTGAACCATATTTCATGAAAATCCATCAGGAAGAATCTGAATCTCAGTCTGAAGCAACGTGTTGGACACAAAGGCTGAAACTCTGCAGCACAACTTCAGCTCAGTTTCAGATTCTTTGTTTGCATATTCCTAAAATAATTGGCAGAAGAATAATAAACACAAAGCAAGAAAGGGAAGTAACAGGGGTTAATGGGGGGCTAGCAGTCCATTGTTGTCCCTGAAACCTCAACCACATAATCCATTGATGGCTGCAGACGCATAAGAGCATAAGATTCATTTAAAAGCAGATCATTTTTGAGCCATTCAGATGGTTAATTTACAAAGTAACCCCCGCAGGACATGATTAATATTCCAGAGGGATGTAGGCACTAAAATATTAGCAGCTCATTGTTCTGGACCAGAATTTTTTTTAATTTTATTTTGTCTGAGTCACATCACAGCAGGTGATTTCGAATAAAAAACAACAACAGCAAAAAAAACCAAAAACTATATATGAATGAAATGGAGGTGTTCATTTATATGAAGGCACATTTCTGTGGGACGGCAGCTTTAAAATGAACAAGCAACAAGCAAAGTTTAGCTTCACGTGTTCTTTTTCTTTCCTTTTCTTTTTCCTGCAGATCAGTAGGAACGTGTTCAGCTTTGTGTTGTAAGTGCAAGTAAGTTGATAACTGTCAGTTCTAATTCATATTGTAATGTAATATAATCTACTTCCATTTTTACAGCACTTTTCTACTCTCACTGACTACACAAAGTGCTTGAGACTACATGTGAAATTTCAACTATACAATCATAATTAGAGCCGAACGGAGAATAAAAAAGGGCTGACATCATGAAAAAGAGGTTAGAGTTCGGGTAAAGTTTAGAAAAGAAAAAAACTTCTGTCTCTGTATGTAGGCTCAAACGTCAGGGTTGGATTCAGAACTACTCTTTGGTGTATGTTTTGGCATGATCAAATGTTAATGCATTCAATGATCCACTCACATGAGAGTGAAAGTGAAATGGAAACCTGGTTATGGCCCTGAATCTTTTGGTTTTTTGGTGAATGATTGCAAGCAATTGCGTCAACCAACTGGTTGGTTTAGCTTCCAACACCCTCTACCTCTGAGTAACCACTTTGAACCACAGCTCAATGTGGATTCTTACTGTGAACAGTTAGGGTTGTTAATTTTGTTAATTTTTGTTAATGTTAATTTTTGATATGCATTCCTGTGTATGTAAACAGCAACAGAGTTGCATTAGAAGACAACAAATGTGCAATTTTAATGTGTCATATTCTATGACAAATTGCATGCAATTGGTAACTTGACACCTTTGAATGACACACTGACAGGAGGTGATTCTGACGTGTTGCCTTTTTATCCTCTTGATGCATCAAAGTCAGTTCAAACATTGCAGCTGGTGAGTGCTGCTGACCTGGTCCCTGTTTTCAAAGCAGCTATTTCATAGTCTCGTTTTGCTTCAGCCAGCGACTGTTTTCACTAATGTGACTATTGCATAGAAGAACTGATTTTAAAAGTACCATCTTCTTGTCTTTGAAAGGATCTTTCATTAGCACTTGGCTAAAATGCAACGCAGTCCCAACCCTACCTCTCAGTTTTTCTTTGGCGACTTGGTAGACAGTAAGAAGTTCGTGTACCTATGAAATGAGGTCAGATGAGCTCTCTCTCCTGGCAATTATTGCAGCATTTTGATTCAAAACAGGTTTTTAATTAATACCCGGGCATGGGGAGGAAGATCACATACATGTGATCTCCATATGGGATTAAAAACTAGTGAATAGAGCATGAAATATTAAAAAGTCACCCCTGGAGGGATTAATCCTGCATAAATGTAGATTTATCTGGCACTTTTCTACCTAAGAGAATGAAGCATTTCCAGACTGCTTCCAAAATGTGAGAAAATGCCACAGTGGTGTTGTAGTGAGGAGAGAAAATGGGTGCCATTTGGTTCACTGTAAACAACCGAACTTTAAAAGACAAGGCTAGAACTGAGAAACACAGATAATGGAAAGGGCATGCTGTAAGTCCAGAAATATTTTGCGGCATGTGGTGATTATTATTTAGAAAAAAGCACATGTCAGAGATTAGCGAGGATTCATCTATTGTTTAGATCCAATCACATTTTCAACTGGATGGAGTAGAAACGGTTTCATTTTGTGCTTTTTGGGGGGTTTTTTGGGGTTTTTTACAACTCCTATTATCATCAGCTCCCTGCTGTCCTGTGCAGAGCTCCAGCATCTGTTTCTATTTAATTTGCAGTTTGAAATCTAATTTTGCAGATCTTGTTAAGGACACAGAGGGAACGCAGGAGCCAGCAACACGTGACTGGAGAGAGCTGGAGCCAAAAGGAATGACAGAAAAAGAAAGCATAGAAGCAAATGGATCAATAAAAGACAAGAGAGGTCATTAACGGTACTGGGGAGGTCATCAAACTTAATCTTTACTGATGAAAACGTTTGGGTAACTCTTTGAAAATATTAAAAACACTGAATGTGTTCATTCAAAAAATGATCCTTTGTTCAGATTTAACAGAAGGAAAGTTTGTCTTTTGTCCCCCCAAACAGTGATTGAAACTAATGAACAGATGTTAGCTGCCAACAGATGAATTTTTGTTCCACTTGGTCTCAGACTGATGTCACCAGAAGTCGCATTCCCTGCAGAGTCTCCATCACTGTACATTTGGGACGATGCAAATTTTTTGCTCAGTTAAATTTTTGACATTAGTTTGAGACATCTCTACATGTTGCATCGTTTGAGGCAAACACGTGACTACTGGTGGCTTTTTGAATAATCACCTTCCACCTAAAATGAGTCCTTTACACACCTATTTTATCCATAGATGGCTTCCAGTCTCACATGTAGCACCAAGTTTGGCACAAGTATTAAATGAAACAGTCTGCGAGTGTATTTGTACCTGTTTTTGTTGCTGGAGATCCAGTCAGAGATGTAGGCAACGGCTTGACGGTGGCACTGTTTGTTTCCAAAGCTACAAGCTAACATGATAAGCTCTCTCTGCAACTCCCTGAATAGACATAGAGAAGAAAAAAATGCTCAAAGAAACATCTTATGGACAATAGGTTCTTGTCTGGACACAGAACATCACTCACATGTAGCACAGAGATTATTCCAGAAAATCTTCAGACTGGTTTAGCCTAATACTTAAACTTTTATCATGTCTCAAATTGCATTCTTGCATTTTCTATTTGGAGTGCATACTGTGAGATTCTGGGTGGCAGCGTAATACTTGCTAGCTAGCAGTAGCTGATCTTTTTAAAGGTCACAGCACTCTGTGCTTAATAACTTTGTGGAGGGTGACTGGTGGTTCTTTATGTTAAATTTATGGTCTGAGATTTCCAGGTTTGAGTCATAGAAGGTAGATATTACTTTGTCTGAACTTCATTGTCAGCAAAAAAAATCCCCCTAAAATCAACACGTTTAACCATTAATGATTTGCAGTCTAGCTAACAAACATCAAGCTAAGCTAAACCACGACTTTCACCTCTGTCCAGACTGGACATAGATACGGCTGACTTCTGATTCATTAGTTTGAGTTAAGTAACCTAAGAATCTGACATGAATAATTCTGCTCAACGATGTGACAGGAAAGAGAATAAGCAGGCTGCTAGAATGCTGAACTACGTTTTGTTTTCTGTTTCAATGATGCGACGGTGTTTCTCAGTCAAAGAACAAATGTTGTTAAAGGGGCACTGCCTTCCACTGACTGACTGAGTGTTGTTAGTGCAATACCACCAACAGGAATGTCTGTCTGCTGCATACTCAGTCTGGTAGGATGCTTGCAGGACGTTGCCCTCTGTGCCGGGGCCATTCGTTGGCCAACCCATCTGATGGTACCGCGATGCAACCTGCTTCAGCACGTAGTCCTGTTAGCACACACAATGATAAGAGATGTTTTATTCTGCTAACAAGAAGCAGTTAGTGGTTAATTGATCGATTAAAATTGTGACTGATTGGTTGTTTACACTGAACAGCCTGTATTCGTCTGTGCGGTCCAGCAGTTTGTCCAGCTGGTAGAGCGCTCGGCTGGCAGCGTGCCATGGAAGGAAGGACGTCTCCTCTGGCAGATAGCCAATCAGCTGCAAAGGAACACCCTGTGGAAGGTACCCCGCCCTGAGGAGAGATGATGTGGATAAAAAATGAGTAGTGGGAAAAGTGTTAAGGCAAAAACATCTTGGTAAAGAGGAGACAGTTATTCTTAAAATTCTAAAAACATGAAGCAAATGGAAAATACATTAAAGACTTTAAAGGTACAGTCAGTCAAGTTAATTTAAAATAAAATAAAAATATTAAATGCACAATAACTGAGCCACATATGTAGTATACAAAAGGCAAAGGTGAAGACAAGTCATAGGCATTTGCATACAGTGGAGACAAATTTTAACTTGTGTCTGGACCGTGCTTTATCATCTAAGAAGAGTTCCCTTCATCACAGAAGTGAAAGCACAAAGAAAACAGACAACTCCTGAAATGAAGT
The DNA here is from genome assembly GCF_041146795.1 of Maylandia zebra. NCBI lineage: Eukaryota > Metazoa > Chordata > Actinopteri > Cichliformes > Cichlidae > Maylandia > Maylandia zebra. The sequence continues at coordinate 18,850,057 of NC_135183.1, forward strand.
CAGGTCTCTAACACATGAAAATGTGCATAAACATGCTTACTTATTCACAACACTGTCACAATTAATTATTGCCAAGAGATTAGACATGGGATCCTCCCGTCTCCAGAAAACTGACAACGAGCTGGCGAAACAACAACAGCAGCTGGTTACAAGTTACATCAGCTAATGTTAGACTTGAGTGTCTTAAAAATAACAGTTTTCTTCTGTCAAACAGTTTGATTAAATTTTCATGTTGTGTGAGTTTATTATGTTTGATCCACTTTGAAGAAAGAAAGAAAGAAACCAGCTAACAGCTCTAACAGCAGCTCTGCTGTATTTTCTGCTGCACTCTACTAATCCAGGTCTATCTATGATTAAGCAAAAAGTAGAGAAAAGCTAGTCTTCATTAGCGACTACGAGGGAGACCATGTTCGCACAACAGTTGAGACCTTTTTAAAGTCTGGTAAGAGTGTTTTGTCATTCTTTGAAGGAATTTTTTATGGTCATTTTTGGGGACTCTAATATCTCAGTGCAACAATCAACACAAATCCTCTCTCTGGTTATTCATATTTTTGAGGTATTTTTTTGTGTCTTTTCCCTTAACAGGGACACATCATGAATATTTCCAGGAACTGAATTAAGACATGAATTATTTGTTGTTTTTTGACACACTTGCCATTCCGTACGGAATCTTTGATTTCAGTATTTCTGTAGATTTTCAGGACACACAGAGGACCCTTGAGCTAATGTAAATATAGATTTAATGAAGATTTGATCTTTAACCCTCATTGTTTAACCCTCAACCTAAAACGCACCACTTTAGGAACACATTAACAAAAACATGGCCTCTAACCTGAGCTATTTAGCAGCCCCGGTTACATCCACTGCCTCATCAATATTAAAGAGCTTCTTTTGTGCATTCATTAACATTCATGATGCTTTTTGGTGAGGGGTGGGCACCTCACCTGTTTCCTGCACTGACCTTCGCTCACGCCCACAGCTCATGAATATTAATGAGGCAGGGTGGTGGAGGACACAAAGTGAACTCAGGAGTAATATTAGGGTTCTTTTTGTTTTTGATTCTGATTATTGATGTTCAGTGAGAGAGCTCAGCCTGACGCCGAACAGTGACCTTTACAGAGGATGTCAATCACAGTGACTGACTCATACACACAAGAGGAGGTGAAGAAAGTGAATGTTCTTGTATTGAAATACTGTTTTTTTTGGTTGCTGGTTTTTAATTTTCAGAGGCAGACAGACAAGATGACAGGGGCAGACTCCACGGAAAGTCAATCTGTTTGAGATAAGACTCGCTAAGTCTCTGAGCTGCCAAAGAAAGTCTGAATTCCAGACCATCATATTTCCATAATCTGCCTCATTTCCAACCCGACCAGCCTCCACACATTCATCTCCATTCCCATCATGCACCTGGCCTCTGGGACATTACCATAATCCATCCAGCCTGCACAGACTTCCTGTTTACCACGCTGCAAAAACACTGACGGGACTCGACATAAAGGCAGAGAGAGATTGCAGTCACCATGGCAACTCCAGCTGGACATTTATCTGTTTTCTTATTTGTTTATTTGTCATTGTTTTTTAAACATCATCCATCAGCTATCAGTCCACATCAGCTCTGAGACTCGTTCGTGTCACACGTCACTGATGCTGCACGTGATCCATCATCAAAGCGACAACTGTCAAAATAATAAAAGGGTCAAAAAATCTACCTCAGCAGCTTTTCTATGAAGTTTAATATGAGGTCAGGTATTATTTCCACTGCCAACCACTGTAAAGCTTGCACATCTGGCAGAGAGATTTCATTATTATGTAAATTAATGGATTATTCATAACACAAAGGCCTCCTTACATGCATCAACAAACTTAGCCCCACAAAAGTTTAACTGCACACTCCACTGAAAACTGCACAAAACTAAAAACAAAGAAATCAACTGAAGATAGAACCAAAGAATTACACAAGTAGAACCTTTCCTTTAGTGATTTTTTTTTATATTTAGATGAGCAGAGTGATAATGAAAATCATTACAGACTGTATATATAAGATGGAAGTTGCTACCATGAAATCCCCTGATGGCTCATAGCCTTCTTTGTGAACCCTCAACCTGAGAAATGTGTCACAAAACCACAAAAAGACTTAAAAACTGAAGATAGCTGGATGCCCATTGGTTGAAGACTTACCAACCACATGGTAAGATAGGTCCTGCTTGATTTCCTGTTTGCTTAAATATTACATAAGCACTTTGGACCATAAAACGTATCAGAGAAAAAAATAGTTCATAGACTGAAGACTGAGCTAAAGGGTTGTTTTCTTTAGAAAAACTTCTTTAGAACTGAACATGGGCCTCCTTCTATTGGTCATAAAAATGCAGGTTGAACTCATCACTTATGAGCATGCTTAAATCTGTTTGGTAAATATGAGGTGACAGCTAAAATTTTACTGCAAGATAAGTGAAGAAAGAACAGAGTGAATGTGCAACTGTCAAGGGTGTTAAGGAGGAGTGTGTGAAAAGTAAGTTACTTTTAGAGGACACGACTGGTCGACAATACCAAGATTGTTATAGGATTATTAGATGTTGCTGGTGATGCTGCCTAATGCAGTGGCTTACATCCTCAATAAAACTGCCAGGGTTGAATACAAGGACCTCAGTAAGCAGACTTCAGCTTTGATTACCTAGTTAATCTCTCTTCTGTAAGGACTCTACAGTTTTGATTGTATGACTCTCGTTCATCAGGACAAACAGTCACCTTTCAGCACCTTCTCTTTTCTGTCTATATTGTGTCTGTAATGAACACTGGGATCTCTAGGAAATGCTAGCAGGGCTTTAAATTTTAGTGTAGTTGTGAAATGAAGTGAAGCGATTATAGATTTTCAATTTTTGCTCTCAGTTACAGTCTCCCTCGCTCTCTCTCTGTTGCGCCCAGGGTTGTCGTCTTAACGAGCTCATTAACTCATTAACATCGTTAAGGGCCAGTTAATTGTTTGTCCATTAGCCATTAGCAAGGCTCAGTGGAGAGCTAACGAGGGACTGGTGCACACATATAAGAGAGGCAACATCCATCACTGTTTAAGCGTACACTCACTGAGGCATTTATTACTGCTAAACTAGCCTGATACACACACACACGCGCAGAGACACACACACAAACACACGCGCACACACACACACACACCTTCATACAGTCGTGCTGCCTCCTATTTGTAGTTAGTGCTGGGTGGATTACTCAGGCTTTGGTCAATTGAAGTGTGAGCAGCAGAAGAAGAATCAGCACGACTGAAATTAATTCTGAGATTAAAGAATCAATTCAGTGAGCAGCTCTCAGAAAAAGGCTGAAATAACATCTTCATAAATAAGACGCATTTCTGCTAAATGAGCAGAGCTGGCAGTTTCTTTTTTTGCCTTCAGTGCGATAAAACAGATCTCAGTGGTTTTTTTGTGACTCAGAAGTGATCATTAGATGGCCTGGCAGCTGATTTGTTTGTGACCTGAAGAGTTTATCATGGTTTAATAATTTCTGGCTTTCATTTCGATCAGTACGAGCACTACACTCCCCGAAATAATCAGTTGATGCCACGATAAGGTGGAGAAATAAATCCCCGAGCAAGGAATCAAACTGTAGAAGAGGTACTATAAACTGCACATACCCAGCCTTCTTTTACCTCACCTCACCATCACTGGATATGAAGTACAGGCAGCAGATTCAACACAAGCTGTGCCTTCCATGTTATCAAATTAAAGAGGATGATTCTGAATTTCCCTTAGATGATGTGCAGGAATACGTTTTCTTGGTCTATATGCATGGATTACACATTTCGTTCCAGTAATGTCCCAAATGAATCAGAGGAAGCCCACAAGAAGATACCGTGGATTACACACAGGGATGCACTAGATTGGTTATTATGTTAGTTATGTCACATAAATGTATGAGCTGTATGGATATAAAGTGGAATGTTACAGAACTTTATTTAAATCAGACATTTAATGATAATGAGAAAAGTCTTCAGGCAGTATAAAAGATGTAAGTAATTTCCCTTCTGATTTCCAAAACGTGATGCACATTTCGAATAAATAAATAAATAAAATACAGCTGTGGTCTGAAGAAGGTTGAATGCACTCATCAGGAGAATCAAATATATACATACACCCACTTAAATCCTTTGCTAAGTGCAGCCAAAGCCTGCCATGAACTGGGAACTGCTGGAGCACCAGCGTCACCGTGAGGCTTTCAAAGCTAAGAACACAGGACTAATTGTCCAGCATGGCGGTGGTAGCAAGACAGATTAATGAAGTTGGAGGATTGCCTCTAAATTCTTTAACTTCACCTAAAATGAACAGGTAGATGGACACAGTTTGGTGTTCTAACAGGACAAATACATAACAAAACTGGTTTTGGAATGGATACAGCAGGCTAACATTGCACTTCTGGAATGGCCTTCACAAAGTCCTGACCTCAACCCTACTTTTAACTATGCTTAAAAGTCAGATCTATGCCGATGAACCAAGAAGCTGTCAGGAAGAACGGTCAAATACGCAGCCAGAATTATGCCAGAACCTCCTTGATGGCTAACAAAAACATCTGTTTGAGGTGCCACTTGCTACCATACATTTAACCAAATATTAGTGAGGGTATATCTACTGTATATATCTGAGTATGTATGTTCATATCTGACCCTATGTGGATCAGAAAAAATTGAAAATAAATTCAAACTTTTGCACCCAGTTGTTGTTTTTCAAAGTCATTAAAAATGTATGCTCTGCAATCATTCCACTCTGGAACACCAGTTCAAAGAAGTCATTAAAAATCCAAAATTACCCTGACATTCATGCCCATGATGGATGTAAACTTCTGTCCATACCTGTAAGTGTTCGTTGTGTGATTTGGCTGCATTTTATGAAATACATTTAATGTTTTTTATCCACTCACATGCAGCCCTGAAAATATGATGTATATGATTTAATTGCGTATTATCGGAGTAAAACTAAGGCAGCGAGAATACACGTGTTTTGAGCTAATGATATCTTTCTACATATTCATAAGAAAAAATGTCTTTAGTCCACTTTAAGTTGGAAAAAGTTCCTGTAATGCTCTAGTGTCTTCTAGACGTCTTTACTCCTGAAATAAAGAAGCGAGAAAATCCGTGAAGCAGATGTTGAGCTCAGAAAGCACGTTTGGAAAATGACTAAGCCTCAAAAACGAATGTGTGAGACCTACAGTTAATGTTTCACATATAGCAGAAGGCTTCTTTTAGGATTAATAGCATCTCAGAGAAACTTGTCAAAGTGTTTCCTGTCCTCAAAAAGTTTAACAAATAAATGTTGCATAGAAAAAGACTTTTCGTGGGAGGACTAAAAAAGAACAAAACAAAAAGCTCATCGCGTTAAAAAACAAACTAACTCTTGTCTTCTAATGTTGCGTGGTGGTGCTACTGCAGATCCAGGGTGAAGTAAGAGTACTCTGCTATCAGTGTGCATATTCATGGATCTGTAGTTTCTTTTTCGGTACAGATGGAAACCTCCTGCTGAGCTCCCAACTCAACACACACACACACACACACACACACACACACACACACACACTCCTGAGCAGAAGACGACAGCGCAGTCGTCTCTGGATGTTGCTCATTCAACATGACAGAGGACAGATGGCTGAGAGAGGGAAGGGAAGATACAGAAAGAAAAAAAGGAGACTGGGGTAGATTGAGTTATAGGCTTGGTGTCAGAGTATATTTTGGTTACAGTGCTCAAAAAGCTTCAGGCTGAAAACATCACCATGAGAAACGACTCACTCAGCCTCCCCCCGCCTCCGCCCACGCCGTGACTGCTGATCGCTCATTCATCACAGAGTTCCCGTCTGCCTTTGCTTATTTTTCAAATTCTTTGCACACTGTCTGTACGCAACTTCTTTGAATTCAGAAATGTGGACGGACCCAGGTGTGTGCGAGGCAATTCAGCTCATACCTTGACCCATTCACAGCCGTACTGTAGCACCAGGGGACACACCGGCAGCTTTGAGGAGACTTTGCATGAATTCCAAAAAGCAAAAACAGTGCAGTAGTAACATCAAAGAGATACTGGACTAAATGCCAGCTGCTCAGATGGTTCATTTTAGTAATTATAAACAAATGATGGAGCTCAAATCATCCAACTTTTCGCAATCATAAAACAATTCTGGCACCTGAACTTAATTCATTTCAATGAAATGCAGGTGAATTCTGAAATTCTCAGAAAGCTTTATGATCCTGGAGTGCTTGTAGGACCAACTGGATAGGAACTGTGGCCGAATAGTGTAGTGGTAAGACTACAAATCTTTGGAGTACGAGTCACAAGTTTGATTCCCAACCGGTATCCAGTAAGGGTCTTGACTAGACCCCCCCCCCCATGCTAAAACCAAGCCTTGGGATGGCGCGGCTATGTGCGCAACCTGTCCACAGCTTGGACAAAGTTTGCCGCTACATATTGTACTCTGTGTGATTGTGTATGCAAAATAAAGTTTGTTTGGAGGAAATGGTTGTGGTTGGTATTTCACTCAATGAAAAACAGATCCTCTCTCTAAGACTAAAAAAAAGGTGTTGTTTTAGCAAAACCAAAGTTTACTGGAAAGCTGTTGGAGACACACACCAAGCATGTTTATATGTGGGAAGTAACTGATGATAAGAATGCAGGGGAGAACATAAAACATCACACATGATACAGGATTGAGGAGAATCTAGTACAAGGCAGTGTTGCTAATCCCAGAGCCGCAGAGCTGCACTTCTCCATGTGCTGGTGGAAGTGTGTGTGTGCTGGTAAACCTCTGTCCTGAACTCTTCTGTATAAAGAGTCATGGGCCTCAACTGAACTCACATTATACAGAATAAACCTCTGTATACACGGCCAACTAAATCGAAGTCTATACCCGGCGGCAAAACAAAACACCTACTCAACTCTGAAACACATCTGTCGATGTTCAAAATTTCCATCTCTTTGACAGAAGACGACAAACTGTCAGTCCTGTGCAAGAAAAGCCCTTCACCTTATAGGAAAAGAAACACAGAAGCAGACACAACAGATCTGCCTGGCTCCATCCTCTGTGTCCACATGCTTTTATGTCTTGAAGCCAGAGTGAAAGATGAGCCAATAAGTAAGAAAGAGAGTGAGAAAAGGGCTAGAACCTCTCCTACTTCTGCCACTGCGGTATATCATAGCAAACTATCATCTCACCTGGCCAGGTTAAAAGCATCATCGATAAGTCCTGCCCTGTTTCCAACGGAGATGATCTGCAAGTGAGCAACAAGCAAAGAGGGATTGAAAAACTGAAAGAGAAAAAACAGACAAACGCAGATGTTACTGAATACAGACAAGTTTTACTTGGGGGTTGGTGTGCAGCTGCTGAATAAGCAGTTTCCAGTTCTGGAGGTCATAGTTCACGCGGAAGTAGCCCGTCTGATTGATGTTGCCTACCAACCATGTGCTGTCATCCATCTGACCAATCCTGTGGGTTTCTGAGACACAACACAACAACAAAACATTAAAACACTTAATCCAAGCATCGAGAAAACAAAGACATCAAAAATATTAAAAACATCAGATAGGCAGATAACGACATGGTGTCCTGTCAGGATCTTCAGAGGACTCCAAGTTCCAGTTCCAGTTCCTCCTATAGTGTAGGGTTTTTTAAAAACATTTTTAGGGCTTAAACGTTTGAAGTGAAATGACAGTAACACTCAATGAACTCATTACATGGTATCAAAATGTTGGTTTCTCACTTTATACACTGTTGTCATTCAAGCAATAATAATAAAGGTAAAATATAGCAATGTTTTATACTGTTCACAATAACACCAGTATAATGTTGGGCAACGATAAGAAAATGAAATATCGCGATAGAATATGGGTAAAACACACATGCGCAGAGCCTTTGTTTTCATACGCACATGGCGGAAAAAGCCTGGCAGCGACTAAGAATGAGAAGGGCAAAAGCGGATCGTTGAATGAAACAGATGAACCAGAACTGGTTTGTAAAAATGCTGCAACTTCAGTGGTGTGGAACTGGTTTAGCTTTCGTCCGTCAGATGCACAACAAAGCACTATTTTTGGTAGCACGTGCTAGCGGGCCGTCGTTATTACTGTGTTTTTTGGAAAATACAGCACACTTAAAATCAATCCTTTCATTTTTCTGAAAATCGACAGCGCCCCTTATAATCCCGTGTGCCTTATGTATGAATTCTGGTTGTGCTTACTGACCTCGAAAAGATTTTATGTGGTGCACGGCGTCAAATGTTTCAGTACGACTTTGCTAAGCTACAAACCCGCACCGCTTGATGGATTGTCGGAGCATTACGGCTATCGTAGGCAGGAGCCTCGTGGAGTGATACGTACTGTGCTTCAACATAATATTACCGTATTGTGTGTGTATAACCTCTTTTTAAGTTTTGTGGATATTATACATGGTTATGCTGAGGATATGTCGGCCAGTTTCCACTGGAAATGCCTTTTGGTTAAACTGTCAGCAAGGAATTTGCATTTGCACTGCAAAATTTTTATATAACTTTAATGTACATAAAAAACAGCTGTTTGTTTAAGTGAAAATACATAGATTTTTTTTTCCACTAATAAAGTTGTGGAGTTGTAAAGTATTTTGTCTAGTGTTAAATATTTCATCAGTTATATCGTTATCGCAAATTTTCAAATGTATATTGTGATCAATATTTTTGGTCATATCGCCCTGCTCTAGTGCCAGAACAAACTGGGTTTTGACATAAATAAAAGTACTGTAAGGATTAAATTGAGTGCAGTGACAAGATAACTTGTAAGAGGGGGGACGCTAATATTTTTGGTACTGACTAATCGTATCAATATTTAACAGTAAAGTTTTGATTTTTTTCATGTATTGAAATAAACTGACTGCACCATTTTAGCCCATTTAGTAAATATGGATCTAAAAGTTGTTTGTTTGTTTTCTTTTTTCCGTGAAGTCAGCAGTTTTGAGTTTCTATGTGTTTTCATAATGTCTTCTTTCATTTTAACTGAAAGAAAATGTACAAAATGTTTAATTTTACTTGACAGTGACAGTGTTTTTATTAGATAGTGCCTCATTTTAATATTTAAATATAAACATTTGGAAAACTTGATATAAGCGATCGACTGCAGATATTTTGAGGTGATATTAATGAAAATATTCATCCATTAACCCATTCATCTTATCATAGGCTGAGAGGCTGTTGTAGGAATGGTAAGACAGTCTGTACCGACAGTCTGTTGCAGTCTGTTACACTTCATTTTATCATTCACAGTCTCATTCAACATTTTATTCCAAAAAACATGCACAATATTTTTTTCCCAGGCTGTTTACAGGATTTTTTGAATTATAAATTAGTAAAAAGAGATTTCTAAAATCATCTGGCCTTAATGTGCCATTAAAAAGATATGATAAGATTTTTGAATCTGGTTTTACCAAGTCCTCCGATTTGTTCTGTTTTGGAAAAGAGTACAAACCAGGAATATTTGTACAGAGGACGCCCCATTTGCACATTTAAACATTTTAGAAAACTTGGAACACACAAACCAAATAGAAAATTGGGTGCAGCAGAAAAAAATATCTTGAAACTACAACCAGCTAAGAATAGCCTGCTCATTCTGCACAACCTTTTAAGGATCGCTGCATCTTACACAACAATGTGAATATTCTCAGAGATGGCAAAATTAGGTTGTAGTGCTTTAGTAGAACAGCTTGCAGGATGTGTATAACAGCCTGAGGAAAACAGGGAAAATAGCAGCTGACTCCAGTCTGGCCCACTTCTTCAACTTATTCCCTCTGATAGGAAACAAACTACCTCTGAGTCGTGAACTTTAAGACTCCTTTCTTCTCATTGCAAATAGGTGAAGATATGCCAGAATCCAAACTCTTCTTCTGAAGTCAGCTCTTTCCAAAGATGAGAACCTGATGTTTTTTTAGGCAAAGACAGATATAGGAAGTATATTCCTCAAAAATAGGCCTGAATTACGTCCATTTTAAAGAGACTGAAGGGGAACAAGCCAGAAAACAGAGTTATCATCTCTGACAACACTCATAAAGTGAGAATAGCATTATTTCAGAGAGGCCCAAAAGTCATGCTCAGCTTTAATCATTAGATAATCTAACCGTCAGCACATATCAGCTGATGGCTCTGTGAAACCTTCGACTAGTCCAATCAGAAACTCTCATACACTGTGATAACCTGTCCGAAGCTGCCGCTTTGCAGCTCACCTCAAGCCGAGCTCCTCTTTTCATGCTTCACGTTGTTTCTGGCTTAATAAACGTCATATCTGCTGTCACCGATGCCTGCTCTGATCTGTGTGTGTGGAGGTGGTGGGGTCTTACAGCTGGTTTCACTGGCACAGAGCTTCAGGCAGAATTACCTTTAAAAAATCTGAATTTTATTCCATAAAGCAGCCAGCAAGACAAAAGAGGAACAAGCTTTATTCTGTAAGGTTTATTTTTCATGTAACACACTTTTCTCCAAAAGCTAATAAAGACAAAGCACTACCTCAACACAGAAAATTTTTGTTGTCTGTAAGAAGTAATTTAATCGTCCTAATATCAAAGAAAATGCAGCTGTACTTTGTAGAGCGCGCTATTCTTTAAAAAAACAAGCTCGTGTGACCTTTATTTCTCTAAAAGCTGAACAACAGTGAGTTTTACACATTGTTAAATAATGAGGGAGTTTTATTTAGAAGAAAAAAACTTTATTTTATGAGAAAAGAAAACATGAAGAATTAGCCATATTTATATGTGGGGGGTTCTGTGTTTACTGCCAGCACTGAAAGACCTCTAACCTTGAAAATGAGATCCCTCAAAACAATCTACTGTATCTGTTCGCTTCGATTTGTTGAGCCCATTAACTACAGATTACATGTCTGGAGATAATGAGATAATTAATTTGTGATCAGGAAATAGATTAGTCTGTTGGCATAACAAAACAATGCCAAGACAGCGGCTCATCATTTCAAGGTAACATTTCAAGATAATTAAGTCATGATTGCAGAGCACACTTTCATGAATGATCTGAGACGTGAGAGCAGCACAGAGAATCATTACACCCACACTACTGTACCTGTCTTGTTGTTGATCCAGATGAGAGACTCTGAACAAACGGCGGATGTGTTTCCCACGGCGACTGTGAGAGGGACCTGCCACTGTAAACTACAGAGAGAGAGTGATGTCAGTAATGGTCAGTGGAATTGGATTGGGTTTTATTGCCTCAGTTATCAGATAGAGAGGCATTACAGAGAGAAGAGAGAGCGATGGTCAGCGATGATCTCTTAGCATCATTCAGCTGGAAATGGAGCGAGTGACGCTCACTGTGTTACAGAGGGACAGGAAGTGAGAGTGTAATAGCTGCAGCAGTCAGCAAGCATCAGTCAAGTGGAAGTAACTGAAGGTTATTGTCTCTTTCTGAGAAACGGAGGTTAAATGTGCTGTCCAGTGAAAACTCTGGTTGGTTAGTCGGGTGATTTTTACATTTTCACTGTCATCTGAACAATACAGAAATGCCCCTTCACTGCTTGAGTGGATTCTGCAACCTATCGAGCTTTTAAAAAACAATTATATTACCACAAAATGGCAGTTCTGCTGGGATTGAACTGGGCTGTTTTTCTTCCTGAACGGTTGACATTTAGGAGTTAAACGGTTTCTGAGAAGCAGCAAGGCAGATGAAATGTGGGAGTAATACACAGCAACACAATTCAGATTCTCTGAAAAAGAAAATCTACCAACAAAACCATCCATCCATAAATCCATCCAGCCATCCATCCATAAATCCATCCATCCATCCATCCATCCATAAATCCATCCATCCATCCATCCATCCATCCATCCATTTAGTTTTTCCTCATGACAACAGGCTAAGCCCTAAACCTTTTTCCTGTTTTTCCCTAGGTATTCAGATGCGTTTCCTGACCACACATCCCAAATCTCTCCAGCAAGTTATGCTCTACGGGGAGCCTGGAAAACGGGAGGTTTCCTGTTCAGATCCCTGGACCATCTCAGGTGGGTTCTTTCATCACAAAGAAGCAGCAGCTCAAATATTACTTTGGGTGTTTTTTAATCTGTTCAATACATTGTTTTAACCTCAATCCATACTGGAATCTATACTGGTTTCACAAAATGACCACAGTTTATCATTTTCCTGTTCACATTGTTTTCATGGGTAGAAACCCTGGTTACAGCTGAGACCTCAGAATGCTTGGATAGTCAGTAAAAATGTTTTATACTGTCTTTGGTTGCGTATACCAAGTTGGACACACCCCTGTCTTTCTTATCAGAACTGGCTTAATCGTATAGGGTGTTGGAAACATTCCTCTGGGATTTTGGTCCTAACTGCTGGAGATTTGTGGGCTAGACGAGAAAATCCCATTACACAACATCCAAAATGTGTTCTATTGGATTGAGATCTGGTGAGGAGTGAACTCACTGTTATGTAAAATAAAAAAACATTTTGGGATGGTTGAGCTTTGTGGCATGCTTTGTTGGATCCTGCTGGAAACAGCCATTATAAGATGCGTACAATGGGGTTATAAATGGATGATAGGTTTCAGCAATGATACTCAGGTAGCCTATGGTGTTTAAACGATACTTAGTTGGTGCTATGGAATCCAAAGTTTTCTCAGAGAAAGCACAACTAAGAAATAGTAGTAGTAGATAGAAGTAGATAAAAACATTGTATGATAAAATTTCAGTGATCTAAATGGTATGACAGAATCCTGAGGATACACAGCAATTCAATTTCTTTAAACGATTCATTTTGAAGTCTTTTCTACCAAGGTCAGTGCAGATGGAAGAGAGGGTAATGGTTTGTGGATCCTCTACTGTGGTTGTATGTGAGGTACTTTGGAAGCTTTAACAAAGAGCTTTACAGATGAACTAAGTGATATAAAAATGTTATAACTGAAGCCACACCAGCTCGGATGTCCCCCAGATTAACAAGGTCCACATCAGGTGTTGAGGAAGGCTACCGGGACAAGAAGGCATAAGTGGACAAGGGTGAGAACAGTGAATAGGAGAAATAGATTCCCCCTATTCACCATTTCTTGCTGTCATAATGCTGTTATGCAAGTAATCCCAATGGAAAGGTGAAACAACTAGTAGATCACAGTTCCAACTGCTTGCAACTGCTATCACAACTAGAGATTGATTGGATTCAACACAAATGCAACGGCAAGCTAGGATCATGGCTAAGCTGGAAACCTTGTTCCTCAGTGGCCGATTACTATGTATTACGTAACTCTTTTCACATCTTCTGTTAGATCTTCAGAGGCTACTTGAAGGTCTACTAGTGAATGCAGCATTGTTGACAGTCCCGACTGTGACCATTGCTGAAACCAACCATCTGATCTATAGGCAAGGCAAGGCAAGGCAAGGCAAATTTATTTGTATAGCACAATTCAACAACAAGGTGATTCAAAGTGCTTTACAGAGACATTAGAAACAAAAACAAATAAAAAGCATGATTTAAAATTGATTCTATACTGAATTGATTCTATATTGATTCTATATATATAAAAATCTATACCATGAGATGCTTGGCTGCGAGATGAACGGCCACAAGGAGCAGTACCCCTCAATGGGGATAGGGACTTCTCCATGGAGCCCATTTATCAGAGCTGCAGAAAGATGTGATAAAGAAAGGAATGCCTAAGAAGTACAACTAGCTGCCCATACCTGGGACACTGGAAACTGCCAAGCAAAGACTCACAGATTTATACTAGGGAGATTAAAGCCAGGAGCATAAACCAGCTGTTCTCCACTGGACAATCCAAGGTGTACTCTCAGTGGCAGAGGAACTGGACGTCATGATCATCTGGCAACACAATTGAACCAAGTGCTAAAGGATGAAGCGGACTAGGATTGGCTAACTGAAGGCTGGACAGTCCTGATCCCCAAGGATTCCTAGAAGGGGCCAGTCCCATCCAACTGCCAGCCAATAACCTGTCTCAGCACTACATGGAAGTTCCTGTCAGGCATCATAGTGGCTAAGATGAACAGACACATATGTCAGTACATGAGTGGGGCCCAGAAAGGAATTGGCACAAATAACCAGAGGGGTAAAACACCAACTCCTGGTAAATACAGCAGTTGCTAGAGACTGATCAACATGTGCACCACCTGGACTGGTTTCAAGAACGCCAACAACTAAATGCCTCACACATGGATCCATGTGCCAAAGGGTCAGGGCTGTTTCAGCAGCAAAAGGGGACCAACATAATATAAGGTAAGTGGCAATGTTAATGTTATGCCGGATCGATGTATGTGCATGGCCAAAAAGTATAAAGCAAACAAAAAGAATTGCAGAACTATTTATGATGTCACGAGTGCATTATTGTTCGTCTGAGGTGAAGGTTTTTGGCCAAAAACCAAACCCATGCGGATAGTGCTCTGTGAGGAAAGAATTTAGCTGAGTCTTAGAGCTCATTAGGAACAAATAGCTTCTTGATGCTTCCCTATTAGATGTTAAAGTCTAATTTTAATCCTAACAGTTACCATATGTAAGTACTAATAAGAGTCCTAAAAGTGAGTGTTTCTCTTCAGCACTGTTAAGAACCCTGACGTTATAATTAGACTCATTTTTATCAAATTGATTCATATTTTAATTAGACTGGATTTTCATTAGAAATGGCAAACAATCAGCTTTACATAAATACTTTACATCCAGTCAATTCCCCTTTTTAAGCAGTGGGTGTGTGAATACTGTAAAGTAGGGGTCATTGTAACACAATCAGCCTGAAAAAGAACCATTTACTATTCCTATAATAGCCATTTGTCGCTGCAGGCTATAGTGGATCAATACCACTGCCTAGCAAGCAAATACTTTATCTGATATTTATATCAATGTGATTGACAGGAGTGGAGCTAAACCACGCACACATACACACCCACAGAGACGCACACTGGAAGACACACAATCCACAGCCTGGACAGCAGAATGTGTTTATTAATATTGATGCAAGTGTGTGTGTGTCCTCAGAGTTTATGGTTTATTCATCAAAGGCAGAAACCAAGTGAAACACACACATTCATGCTGGAGGTAGAGAGAAACGCAGCATGACTGCAGTGATCTATTCAGAGTGGGAAACTTTAGAAACTCTTCAGACAGCCTTCACCTCTCTGCTCATCTTCCTCCATTAAAGAACATGTTGACCCCATTTAGACTTGTCGTTCCAAGTGTCTCCAAGTCAGATAAAATCCAAACCTTTATGATCAAAAATATACCTACCTGCTCCTCTAAAGCCAGGATCAGAAGCCACAATATCAGCTCGACAGACGTGGGCTGTCAGGAATAAAAATGAGAGACATGCGGCGTCTCGTGGCATAAAACAACCCAAAGCTTCTAGGTCACTTCACAACTTCCAGACACAGAGGGCAATTTGTGTGTGCCACAAAATTAACACAAAACAGCACTTAACACAGACCACACCATAAAATTACCATAAAACTCTGTGACAAGCACCAAATTATTCATGACTACATGACTACTCTGTGTTGGAACACAAGATGCCCTGAGGACAATTTACAAATGGGCACTTATTGTTTCCCTTAGCACCCAGAGCTAGCAGAGCCAGAAACTCTGAGGGGAACCATTAAGAACAAAGTGATCATTCATAATAAGATGATTATTTATAAGTAGAACTTGACTATCACCAATGTTTGATGCTGTGTCAACACAGGAAAGAGTTTATGAAGGAGTATCAAACAGGGCACTTGAGTTTTACCGAGGAAACAACCAGGAGGCATCCTAGTCAGATACCCAAACCCTACCTTCACTGTTTCTGTCTGATGGTGGAGACCAGTATTCCTACCCTGAACCTTCTTCCAAATAACTGAGCAGTTCACCATTTCTCTAAAGGAGGTTCTAAGCAACCTTCTGAGGAAGCTCATTTCGATTGCTTGTATCCTCAATCTATTTTATTCACTACCCACAGCTTGTGGCAGGACTCTAGACTATTCATTTTGTGTTAATATCCAATATACTGTTGACCAAAACACAAAAAGTTTGTGGACGATTGTGGGACCAGTTCACATATCTTATAAATCATGTGACAAACTACTCGAGACTCTAGACTCACTCTACTGTGAGACTACTCTCTGTAGGGTTTTCTTTTTTTGTTCTGGCAACACTTCCAGTCGTGTAAATAACCACCATATATACACACTTATAAGGGATAAACCAGACTCGACACCTTAAAAGATGTGTCATGTGGTAGTTATGTAGCTGACTGAAAGCAAAGTCATATCTATGCTGTCAGATGTGCAAGAAACAAACAATCTCTGTATAGACAGCTGTTAAAGGGCCTTCAACATGCACCTGGAGAAACAACATAAATGTTCCTCTGTTCATTTTACTTTAGATATCTGCAAGTGTAATTACTGGGTAGACACTGCAGTTAAGCTCAGGAGATGATGAAATTTATCTGACTTTTGACAAGATACCAAATAGGTTGATGGAAAAATAGAGATGTCTTGGATCAGAGTTTAATTTTATTTTCATATTAAATCTGGGGTAGGGAACATTTTTTATCAATGGAAAAAGAAAAAAAGACGGATAAAAGAAAATAAAAAAAGTATATTGCAGGAGTGTTTTTCAAATGGCCACTTGATGTTAAAAAGCCCAAATTTACAGTGGAAATAAACATACTTATAGCCTGGTAAAAACAAAAAAGCAAACAACCAAAAAAGAAGTTTTTTGTCTCTAAAGCTACAGCTCACCCTAACAGAAACTGTATAGAGCTCAGGAATATTTTAAGGATTAAAGACAGTTAACTGTTGCTAGCCATCACATCTGCTAATTAAACAAGACCTCAGAACTGTAGTTGCAGCATTGTAGCATATTGACTATGTTTAATGGATTTATCTGAAGAATAATCATTCTAGCTCTTTAAAGAAGTCTAGTCTGGTGAGTGAGTTTGCAATCCTTTTTAAGCTATCTAGCTATGCTTGATAAGTTTGCTAGCAGTAGTGAATAACTTGATAAACTTTTTGTGACACCTCTTCCTTAAAAAAAGTCCACATTTCAATGGACATTATATCAAAGTCAAGTTTTTAAAATGTGAATTCACAAACCAATAGGTGTTGTGTTTACCTTTTCAAGGCTCTTTTAAAGATGCACTTTGAGGAGATTTTGGGACAAATACAGTTTTGAGACCAGATCAAACAAGTCACAAAGTAGTCCGCAAGGTTAGTTATGTGTGGTGATGCAATGAGCTGTGACGAAGACTTTCCCCTGTGAGTGTGGGGTCTGATAACAATGTGTGGACAAAAAGTCAGTGCAAACCTCTCCAAAACCGATATGAAGCACAGTGATGTCCCACGGATGTCTGGTGCAGCAAAGGGTCTAGGGTCTCTTTTTTCTAAATTTCTGGCTGCTGTAGCTTTTTATATTTCAACTTTGCTTCCTCTGTCTGACTAACAAGAAGAAGGAAGGTCGAGCTAGAGGTGACAGAGTTGAAGATGCTAAGATTTTTATTGTGAGTGACCAGAATGGATAGGATTAGAAATAAGTACATCAGGGTGACAACTCAGGTTGAGCCGTTTGGAGACAGGCAAGGCTGAGATAGTTTGGACATGTCCAGAGGAAGGATAGTGCACATATTGGACATAATGTTGAATATAGAGCTGCCAGGCAGGAGGAAAAGACTCATGGATGTAGTGAAGCAGGATTTGCAGAGGATTGGTTTGTCAGAGGATACTGGAATACTGTGAGATGGAGGTGATCTGCTGTGGTGACCTCTAAAGCGAGCAGCCAAAAGAAGAAGAGGAGCTTTTTCTGGTAAATTTGTTTAGTCATACTTATCTGGCTCATCAGGGTAAAGCAGTATATAAATACTTCCTTCAACTGTGGTTTTGTGGACTCATGAATAATTCATCACTGTCCTGTTTAGCATTAAAGCTCATTAAATCAAGCACACAGACACTGCTTCTCCAATCACATCACTGTTTACCCGTCAGCTGACGAGACACCACAGAAACGAGCTGTTAAATCCTGACTGAGATACTGTTTGATTTATTTTCAGTAACATTGCCTCGACCTTAACGTTAGCTCATGCTGTCCTCATCGTCTCTCTCCCTCTGCCTGTCACTTCAGTTCTTTTAAAGGCATTTATCTCCCTGGTTGTTTGATGGTGGAAAAATAAAAAGACCCAAATTTAAAATGTCTCCAAGCACAACACCAGAGGAAGAGAAGAATGTGTTTGACAAAAATAAACCGTGATCTTCAAAATGTCACCTTAATACCTGAAGTTAACAAAATGCCAAAAAAAGTCTGAAAATGTAGATTTGGTTTTTTTTTTGTTATGTAAATGAAAAGCTTCCTCTCCAACTTAAATTTATTGGATACAAAGATAACTGCCTGTCACGCTAATGTGACAGCTGGTTGGATTTCAGTTTATGAGTGGCTGCAGGTAAGTTAGCATGCTAGTTAGTTTTCATCCATCCATTCGTTTCCACCTATCATTGTCAGGGTCGCGGGGGGGCTGGAGCCTACCCTGGACAGGCCCACTTCTGTCGCAGGGCTAACAAAGAGACAGACAACCATTCACACCAATGGGCAATTTAGAGTTACCAATTGCCCTAACCCAACTAACCGCTTGTCATTGGACACAAACACAGGGAGAACATGCAAACTCCACACAGGCTGAACTCAGGACCTTCTTGCTGTGAGGTAACAGTGCTAACCTGTACTTCGGTGGACACCAGCCTTTCCAGGTTGTCACGAGAGACTTTAAAAATACATTTTAAAACTCATTATGTGATCTGAAGTCTATGCAAAACCATCCTCACTTTCTTTCAAGCACATACTGATGCTTAGTCACGACCTTAGTCATCATGTGGGAATACAGTGGGTACCCTTTTAGTGGTTTTTTTTCCAGAGTTACTACTCCTACTACTCCAACACAATTCAATAAAAAGCCCTCCATGTCTAAAATAGATTCCATGAGACCAGACCAGGCCTAAAGTGCTCTGCTGGTGTCATCAACAGCAAAGTAGTGAAATGCATAACTACAGTAACCAAGGGAACAGTGGAAAAACTTGTCTATGTTGGTGTGATTGTTGCTCATCTGCTGGGATGAGCAACACTCATGCCATATTCTTCAGTAACTTCAGTCAATTTTGTTCTTTATTCTGATGCTCAGTTTGAGCAGGTCATCTTGACCTGCAAACATACAATTTTTAAAACTGGAGTAAGGTTATAATCAGAGTTAATTGTTAAATTAAAGTACCTTTTTATAAAAGGTATATGAGGTTCTCAGTGGCAGAAAATAATCTGCGATAAGATGTTATTTTTTTAGCAGAGCCAAAGGAAAATGAGAAGGTGCAATCTGCACAGAAATGAACACTTGTGAGATATATAATGATCTCTGATTTTACAAACTTTTCCCTTCCTATTTTTTTCTGTTTTCATATCAAAGCTGAATGATACAGGGCTGGTTGTCCATAGAAGATGACTGAAGCTCAAATTTTGTATCTCTATATGTAATCATGGGAAAAGAGGGATTTGCATTTGGTCTAAACACACCATGAGGGTGAAGCGATGATGATGAGCTTTTTCCGACAGCTGACTTGTTTAAGTAATAAAAGAAAACAGCAAAATAGCAAAAGTGCCAGATATTGTTCCTTCATACAGTGTCCCATTAAAAGAACTGGAGACTGAAAGTGTTGACAACAATTGTCTGAATTGTACAACAAGAATTTAAAGCTTTAAAGAAGAACTATTGAATCCCAGGAAAACCAGCCAGTTTAACTGCTTCAAAAACCTTCAGCAAAATGATCATTCGCTGGATGAACCCACATCAGTATTTTCTCTCCAGAAAAGTTGTGAGTTCCCAAGTTATTGAAAGACTGGACAACCTGCACACAATTTAGTGCATGTCCAAGAGTTCTCTTCTCATGAAAATAATACTGATAATAAATAATTAAATAAAGCAGTCTGGGCTTGAGTCAACAGCGTGTACACTGCGGGACACTGCTGTGCTTCTAAACACAGCTCCGCTGGATCAAACAGCAGCATCAGCCCCGGCTGCACTCAGCCGTGATGCCGAATCAACTAAAAGCACAGCAGCAGTTTCTTTTTAGTGTTGGTGAATGCCCTGGGACCGCTGAGTGTGTCTGAACGCAGCCCCGCGAGACTCAACAAGAGCAAAAGAAAGATTTCAACTCCACCTACAACAAACAGCTTCAGTTCATCAGCTGATGAGACCTCGAGAGCGATTCTCAGCTCAAGTGAAACACAAAAGACTCCACATGAAAGACAAGAAAAAGAACATAACGTAAGAAAAGCTGAGGAAACTTTTGTTGAGAAACTGAGCAGGTCAGAGTCATTGTAAATGTCAACTACTGTACAAAAACATGACAGACTGAAGAGAGAGAGAAAGACCTGGAAATAAATGATGGGAGAAAACAAGAACAGGTAAAAGTAAAGAAATAAAAAAGGAAGGAAGCTGATGAAGTATTGATGGAAAAGAAAGTGGGTCGATAAAACAGAAGAGAGTAAACTCCAAAGGTTGTAAAAGATGTGAATAAAACATGATTGGAATCAAATATAAATGAAGTATAAAAGATGTAAAGGTGGTAAAGAATGAGAGAGGAAACAGGAAAAGTGCCTTTTCAGGAAAAAAGATCCAGCAAGATCACTGAAAGACAAACTTAGTGCCTAATGTAGCGTGAAATGAGGGGTTTCAGGAGAATTGTTTCAGCGGTGAATGACTGAATGAAGAACAGATGGAGAGACATGTCAGGAATAGGACTAGCAGTCTAAAGGCCAACTAGTGTCCAGAGACTCCAGCTCCATAATGCCTATTCTTAGAGCTACAAATTAGGTCCATCCAAAGAACGGCATTTGTAGAAGGGCCATATGGACAAACCAGAGTGACTAACTAACTAACATTTTTCAAACTTGTTTAACCAAACTTTTTATGCATAAGTTGGATACACTTACAAAAAAGGACTACAAATATTTCAAAGATTCTGCAGTCATGCACTGCTGGTAGCTACAATGACAGCACACATCGCTTTTAAGTCTCCTGTTGACTGCTCAACTAGAGCTGATTGAGCCTGGTAACAGAGTGGTGGCTTGTACAGTAAAAACTTGTCAATCATAAGGTAGCCACGTCTGAAAGCATACAGTGAAAAAGAGTTTCACTGAGTGTGGTCCTATGAAAAATCAACTTAGTCTTTGATTCACAAGCTTGTAGAACTTTCTTTAGTAGCATTTACTTGAAGTACAGTGGAACCCCGACTTACGAATACCCCATTTAACGAAAAATTCAAGTTACGAAGGCGCTTAACGGCAATATTTCTGCCCGTGTTACAGCAAAATGCCCACGTAATGAAATCCACTGGCTCTGATTGGCTGGGCCCAGAATGCCTACAATGCCCACAATGCCTTCTGAATCATGTGACAACCCCCTTGGCTTTCGTACTTGCGCTTCGCTGTTCCACTTGGACGTATTGTTGTTGCAGTTAGCAATTAGCCTATAGCCTATCGTTCACTCAAAAGGCGCGATGGGTGCTTTGACTTACGAAAATTTTCGACTTACGAAAGACCCTCGGGAAGAAATTAATTTCGTAAGTCGGGGTTCCACTGTACGTGATTTTTGTATGACTTTCTCAGCATCTCACATCAGTCTGAAGGAATATTTGAGGTGTTTGTGCTGACATGCTCTGTTTGGTTTTCTACAAATATGCTGCTGTGCATTATGTACAGACATCTCCAACCCTAACCCACTAATGCTACCAAGGCAGGTAGTTTTTAATGGGCATCAAATGAATATTAGACTACAGGCTAACAGAACAGAATGTTTGTCGTGCTAGTTTGTTAGCTTGGCTACACTCGATTATAATTGCCATCTTGTTACTGTAGAGCTTCCATCACTCTTGGGTGCATCAAAGTAAGTTTAATAAAATGACATATAGTTTATTACAATCTCTGAGAAATAACAGACTATTAAAAGATCTGACAGCTTTCAGTTCCCTCACCTGTTGTTTTTTCTGACTTCCTCTCCATACAGGAAGTGCTCCTGGCTGACTGTGATGTAATATGTAGGGAGCTGCTCTGATTGGTTCTTGCTGATGGTGACAACAGGGTAGCCCATTTGTAGAGTCCACCTGTCCATCATCTCCCCGATGTCAATATCTCGGCCCTCTGAGTGCATGGCCTTTAAAGCAGAATCAAACACACACGTAGCGTAAATGATCAATGACTAATAATGACCAATTTACACACATCCAATCAGTGATTAAAATAATCTGTGTGGGAGAAAATTGACCTTGACATAATTAGATATAAGACTGGCAGCTAATTAAAAAGCAGTGTCAGTCTAATTGACAGTGCTAACAGAAGTGACGCTCAATTAATCAAATCATTGCCCCTCCTGTGTCGGACAAACAAGAAAACAAGCTCCACCTCATGTTACCACAGCAACAGGCTCTTCACTAAGTCAGGTGATAATGAGCATCTTCATTAGAAGTGCTTTATTAAAGAATGAACAGCTTCAATCAGTCTGGCAGCTCTGTCCCAACAGAGCCAGTTGAGGAATAGTTACAGGTTTTAATACCTGCTACTGAGCAAGGCACTAACATTAAAGTTAAATGCTCTGCCTTGAAGCCTTTGGGGCAGGGAAGTACACAAGGTTTAAATACCAGATAGACATAAAGTCAGGTGAGGGTTACCTGAGACAGTTTCCTCCACAGGTCGTCTCTGGCAGCATTGCTGTACATGTGACTCAGCAGATAATCCTGAAAACAATGAGACAAAGCTATGTTAAAGCAACACTGGTATGATGTGATGTATCTGTTGTATCATCTTGATGCATGCACATTCATCCAGGTTAGGAAATCCCAGAAAGCTGATTCTGTTCATCTGTAAGAAGACTGAAGAAGTCAGTTGGATGAGTGACGAAACATTTCTCCCACTAAAAACGCAACATTGACATGAACAGAATGAACTTTCTGGGATACATATGTCATATTTCTGGTATAATTATTGGCTGATTTTTTCCCTTCGACACTGTGACCATGCAGTTCACAACAGAGAATTTGGAAGCCTTGATACAACAACTATCTTTTCCCCATCCTCATATTTCATCTGGAAATAGGATGATCACAGTTAGCACTTGTTGGGTCCTCTCTACCAATGAATCAGAAAAATAAAGTGAGTCCTTTATTACCATGTCCCTGAGCACAGTTTTGATTATTTGGTTCTCGGCAGGCACCACAAGATTGCAAGGATTCATTCACAATGTC
The DNA here is from genome assembly GCF_041146795.1 of Maylandia zebra. NCBI lineage: Eukaryota > Metazoa > Chordata > Actinopteri > Cichliformes > Cichlidae > Maylandia > Maylandia zebra. The sequence continues at coordinate 18,873,307 of NC_135183.1, forward strand.
TAGTACCCTTCACTGTGACATGTATTTGAACCCTGGCCACAGTAAGTGCCATGTATGTACAATGACTTATTAATGTTGCCACTGGAACAAGATATTTCCATTTAGAAATTTAATATGACCATACTTTCTGGATGCAGGGCTGTGCAGGTGAAGTTACTTCACATTTTCTGTTACTGCCATCTCTGCTCTGAAAACAAGGATTGGAGGTGGTTCAGGCTCCAGTATTTTCCCCACATAGATGTTACCTTTGTTAGCTGGCTTGGTATTACAAAAGAAAAAAGAAAAAAAAAACAAAAGAAAAAACAAAGAAAAAACAAAAGAAAAAAGTAAGAAAAAACAGTTGGCATATTTTATTTCGTGACTCATTTTGACCTTTTAATTTTTCCCCATCAGGTTAAGAGAAAGATGCCTTCCACAATCAATTAAACAGCAGACCCCTTCTTTGATAGTTCGGTGGCTGCTTCTCTGCGGCTCCTGACATCATTTGGGTTACTCTTTTGTCCACCAGTCAGCTGTCCTCCTCCCCTGTGCTAGACATGAGCTGGTATAGGCAGTCTTTGTAGAGCTCTGGAGATAAGAGTGATAAAAGGATCACTCTATCTTCACTAAAGGCTCTCCAAGACAATGCAGTTGGAGTGAGATCATGGGGTGAGAGTATCCCTGAAGAGGCAGTTGATTATTGTGCCTCTTCAAGCTTTGTTATATTTTCAAATTAGGACATTTTTATCTGTAATTATTATTTATTAAATATTATAACTCAAACAGAATCCAGTTCTGTGGGAAACACTGAGGATCCGTGGTGTTTCAAGTCTGTCCAATAACAGGAGGCTCCAGGGGCAGAATGAGGATACACCGGGGTGAATTGTGTTTTTAACTAGCCTCTGGAAGGGCTGGAGGGCACGACAGCGATTGGTGCTCCAGTAGGAAGTGGATGGATGGAAGCCAAAACCATTTATAAGAAGATGCCAATGGCAGTACAATGACTACAATCTAAGGAAGCATAATTTTTTAAAGTAGGTTCTATAACACCAGGCTGTTATGTACACCAGGCTCTAATTTACCATTTTTATTAAGCAGAAGTAAAAATGTCAACTTCTGATGCACTTTATTGGATGTCACACTGACCTGGTGATGGGAGTATGGGGACATATTACATCTCAAAACGCTCCCAAGTCTCTCTTACCCACAGTGCACAAGGTTGTTCATTTTGGCCATGCAGTTGTGAAGCTGTAACTGGCTGAATTCAGGGGTATTCTCTCAGGTGGAAATTTAATGATACCTATGTCTGAATGAATTTCTGAAAAGCCTTTTGAGAGGAACATTTACATGTATTTGAAACTGTACATTTGAAAGTCAGTGACATGATGAGCCAGTAGTGCTTGAGTTAGAGAAGAGCCCGTGTCAAGTCCAAAGAGTTTTGGGCTCAATCTCAAACTCCCTGGTTTACATTTTCGAAGCTAATGAACAAGATGAAGACTCCTCAGGGCCATTTTCTCATTCAAAAGAGGCTTAATGGTGTGGTGGCTTTGTTTTCAGCCTGCAGTTCTTTAGTGACATTCGGGTCCGACTTGATCCCAGTCTGTTTTCCAGAGCAAGAAACTCACTCCCACTACAGTGGATTTAGAGTAAATGCTCAGGGAGGGTGGTAGTTGCTTTGGTTCATAGTAAAACAAGGAAAAGGCAGGGAAGCACTACTAGATAACAAAACAGCTATGGAGGCTGAGCGCTAATCTCCTTCTCAGCGATTCCTGTGTCCTTTGTGTGTTTAAGCGTGGATTCCTCCAAGTCAGTCATTTGCTGTGGTGCGTTTTGAGCTCGATAAGGCAAGGGGAAGCTTTTTATTGGAACAAGATGACATATTTGATAACGACACTAAGTGCGTTTGGGAGTTTGGCTCTGCCACCTTCACTATATCTGACATGAAGGCAGATAAAAAGAGCCCCCACACACACTCCGAGAGCATGACTCCATTAGTTTTAACAGTGTGATGAACCTTGAACCAAATGTTTTTCAGTGATAATAAGCACTGTGTAACAAATACTGTGGGTATGAGTAGTCAAAGGTCATTAGAGGAAATCAGTAGGTGTAGGAGTTTAAGTAAGGCATTTCGATTGTTGCAGGCAGGGTTAGAGCCTAATGAGGACTTGCTTTCCCTCATCGGAAGATGACTTGCATAAACTTTCAATTTCACCTTCAGTCGAGCTCCTCTGGGCTTCAGAAAGGCTCTAAAACCCAATGATCACTGCAGGCCATTATTTACATCTTCTCCAGTAAGTATTGATAACTGTTAATGAGGTTTCAAGTTTTGTGCCACACTGAAGTCACATCGGGGCAACCATAATCATCACAATCTTTCCACATCAAGTCCAGATGCAGTCTGGGAAACTCTTGATTTTTCTGAAAGCTCTACATATCAGGCTTTGAGATCAGGGATACAGAAAAGGTGAACCAATATTGATGTTTTTGTCCACCAAAGGCCGCTCTTTAATGTAATTAAAGCCAAGCTGATGAGACACTACAGACATGGGCTGTGCACAGTATTTGATCTTCACACAGCTGATTGAGCTGGAGTACACTTAGCCCGAGCTGAAGTCCATAAATCCATATCTCTGTACTCCAGATGTCACTATGTTCCACAACATTTACAAACCTTACAGCACTCTGAAGAATGCTCACAAACGTCCTAAAAATCCTAAATGCTCCCAAAGCATTTCATCCATCACACTAAACACTGCCTAAAAAGACAAATTATAGGAAATAGAGACATATGGCCAGTTGTGGAGATTCATCTCATCTCAAATGATTTCAGAGTATCTAGTTTAAAAATTCCCCAATGTGTTCTAGTTTAACATATTCTCAACCTATTATTTCTCTTTAAAACAGGCACAGAACATTGGTTTTAGTATATGTATCAGTCATTTTTGTCACAGTGGAACAACAAAAAAGAAGCCCGTAGATCACAGTTCTTTGGCCTCCTGTTTTGACAGAGCTTTAGTGTCATTTTGTGCCTCTTTGATTTCCTTTTGTGTCTCTTTGGTGTTTTTTTGTCTCCATCTGATTTTCTTCTCATTATGGGATAGATTTGCTTCCATTTTTACATGCCTCTTCACAAAGAAAATATTAAGTATACAGAGCTTGTAATGCTAGGGAGGCCTGATGCCCCTGGGCCTTTGGTACAGTAATCCTTCCATGTATATACAATATTAAAATCTACATGAAACCTAGACAGAAATTTCAGCCTTTTCCGTGACTTTCAGAAGGCTGATTTTCTCACTGTTCTTTCTCAAATGCATCAACTTTAATATGTGTGCAACGTCACAAAGGTTCCTTTCATGAAGCATTAAAAGTTACAGTATTATCCTTGGTAAGAAAAGCATAGACGATCATGAATTATTTTGGTTACGGCTCCCGTCATGCCACAAATCACCAGAATGAGACTCCATCACATGGCATTGCAGTTGTTTGGCATGGTTTGTTATACGCTGTATTTTTCACTAAACACCTGATTAGGTGTTGAAACGCTCTGACAAAGAGGTTACGATCGAGAAAGTCTTTGTTGTTGTCATTAATATGAACCAAACTACTGAAGCAAACATTCTCCCGAAACTTTTTTACTCTGCTGGCGACTGAAACGAATGCTCTTATTATATAGTATGTTGTTATGCTCAGCACAATGCATGTGTGAAGACCTCCATAACACACATACATACACACACACACACAATGTATTTGCCCTGCTGTGCTGCTGGATCAGCAGTATTTTATATAGACTCTGGCTCTCAGTATGTTCCAGGTCACTGACAGTTTCTGTAGGAAAACCAGGACAGTGTGTGTGTGTGTGTGTGTGTGTGTGTGTGTGTGTGTGTGTGTGTGTGTGTGTGTGTGTGTGTGTGTGTGTGTGTGTGTGTGTGTGTGTGTGTGTGCGTGCGTGCGTGCGCAAGGATTCGTACATATTTCTGCAACTCCATTCCAAGTAAAAATTATATTTAACCTCCATCCATGTTACATCAGACGTTGTCATTTTTACTGTAACTGCAAACAGTCTCCTTCCAATTTGGAGGATACAAAGCGTTTCCCTGTGCAATAAACTACCTGACCCTGTTGGTGCGATTGGAGCTTTAGCTGCTCTCGTGTTTCTGTGACACCATCACAGTTTGAACCCTCAAAGAGACACACAGCAGCTACATTTAGCTGAACAACAAACAATGCAACACATAGAGTTAGTTAACATAGCTATTGCTTCATGACTGTGTGTGACAACTACAGTGTAAAAGTCTATTAAAATTGTGAGTTCTACAAAAAATAACTCCTATGTCCCCAAATAACTTCTTCCTCCCCAGTGTTCTAGACAGTTTTTTAAACCTGTCCCCAAATTAACTTTGAGAGAACTAAAAACAATCCAGGGAATGCAGGGTACTTTTTATAATAAGGATTTACTCATTATTGCCTGCATCTGATTGCAACCACGTGACAGACTGATGACTTATCCAAGGTATACCATGATAGACCATAACAGTAGGAATGCATAATAAGTATTTCTAAAGTCCTACTTCCTGTTCTGCACTATCAGTAAATCTATGCTTTGAGTATTACAATTTCAGCGCCTTTTAAACGTGTATTAAATATCTGCATTTTGTTGCTCTGATTGCATCTAGCTTAAATTCAGGTCACTTAAAACTGATCGCAATATCGACAGGGAAACGTGGCAAATCTTCTTCTCAGAATGCCCCGCAAGCCAAAGGTACTTATTCCCTGTTCATCTATATGCACAGCATGACAGTTAGGATTTAGCTAAACTATGGCTGAACACACACACACACACACACACACACACACACACACACACACACACACACACACACACACACTGTTTCTATGAATCCTTCCATGTTGTGTTGGTGATAAATCAATTCAAAGCCCAGTAACCCAGCTGTTCCCTCTGATTTAAAAACCTCTGTATACACAGCTGGACTTGCAAAGCAAAGGGAACTTACATTGAGTCCTTTCTGGAACAGCGGCTGCCCCATCACGTTAGCAAGCATCCGGATCAGTGCCGCCCCCTACGGAGAGCAAAGAAAAACACACTTTCAGACACGGTTAAAAACATCATCATCATCCATCATCATCATTGAAGTTGCTGTGATCACTGGAGGAAAAGTAGATAAGAGTCACCTTTGGTGAACTTTGAAATTAGAGACTGGCTCAGATCCACATGTTAAACTGTTCAGACAGCGCTGATCTTCAAAGGAATAGGGGTGGAAAGCTGCCCTACCAGCCGCTCTCTTCTGTTTTAAAGTATATAACCCCAATTTGTCAAAGTATGTAGACAATGTGTGAATAGCAGTTTTGAATTTTCAGTTCAGTGTTTGTGGTTGTCTAGAAGCAAATGTATGGTTTGAAAAAAGCCAACTTTATTGATCATGTTTAAAAGACAAAACTAAACCAACGGCAGCTGAAGATCTCCCTTTATAAGTTAATCCAAGTCTGCTTGGAAAACAAGAACATATTGAAGTTTCATTGTTAAAATAATATTATTTATATTAATAATACTAATACTAATAATAATAATTATTATTATTATTATCATCATCATCATCATCATCATCATCATCATCATTAATAATAATAATAATAAAAAAGAACACATTGAAGAGGTATTCAAACATTCACTGGCGATCATGATCACACAGGTACATTTATAGTGCAACAGTCTTACTTCTGTTGAAAGTGGTTTCTTACTTTTTTGTAGGCAATCCAGTCAAAGACGCGGTCAATGTCTGTCGCTTGTTCCACTTCCTGGGAGATTGGATGGGAGGAACTCAGGCCATCCAGCAGCATCACCTCATGAAGGACATCAGTCAAGAAGCGCTGCTTCTCCTGAAAACACAAAAATTGGACTTTTTCAGGTATTATATTTCACTTTGATCATGAGAATGATGATTGTGATAATGCAGTATTTAAGGCTGATTCAGTGGATGGCACCACTGAAAAACCTCTTAAACTTTGACAGCAGAGTGACAGAAAACGAAGAAATGATATTACTAGTAGAGGACTATATTAGTGGTCTGATAGTCAACAAAGACCCAAATCAAACTGCAGGATCCTCTCATTGAAAATGATCAAAACATCTTAACTAGCCTTGAGCAACCATATTCCAGCCTTCACCAGCCAACACGATATAATAGGACTGCATGCACATAGAACACTTTAATGTATTATTAATGTAGCACAGTGTTGTGTGCATATTAAGCCTTATGTCATAAAAATACACGCAAAAGGTCAAAGAAAAGATAAAGCGGCTATGATAACTAGAAAATTGACTTGGCTGTTATTCGTTTTATTTCAAAGCTGAACCAAGATCCAGAAATCCAGTGAATCTCACTAAAACATGTTTCCTAGTAAAAGGACTGGATGCTTTGCCCTCGCACAGTATGGGAGTCTCTTTGTCTTTTTCGACTTTTATGGTGTCGTTCCAGCTCAGCTTTTGACAGATTCTAGTTAAACATTTATATGTAGAACAAATGTTCAGCTGTAGTTAGACGGTGCTTTCTGGAATCTTTGTTGTTCCTTTCCTGATCTTGTTTCTCTGCTTCTTTCCTCAGGACCTTCACCATATCCAGCTTTTGCAGTTTCTCGCCCATCTTCTCTGCTTACGTCCTCGTGATTATTTTCTAATTGTGTCCACTGTGTATCTTTCGATGTTTTCTGTTCTCTCTTTTGATCTCTCCTCAATCCCATGTCTCATCTTCTCTCCTTTCTTTGCTGTCTTCATTCCCTCCCATTACTCCTCTTCTTGTTTCCTCTCCTCATTGGCTTTTCTGGTTTCGAGGTTTTAATAGACATCTGCAAGCATGTGGAGATTTAATGAGCTCTGTCTAAATTACCCATGGGATCTGGCTAAATCCAGAGAAGTGTGGCACTGTCTAATTCATGGATTACAGTGTTTACTATGGAGATTTGGTTTTAATGAACCTCTTCCTTGTTAAGCAATAGAATTGTTGGCTTATTAAGTTTCAGATGTTAATGAATAGACTAAACGTAACTTTTTTTCCTTTTAAATTAACAGTATCTGGAGGGATCTGGCTAATTCTTGGTCCATGAGGTTAGGTGTAATTCACGGATTAAAGCAGTGGGCATTAAGTAGATGTAGTTTTAATGATCCTGCATCTTGTTAAACAAAAGTTTTAATGAACAAAAGAATCAACATATACGTGGATTTTGCAGCATCTGCTGGGATCAGACTATTTCTCGGTGAGTGACCGTTGATGTTGATTTGTCACATTTTCATCTTGTTAAGCAGTCTTAAGTTTCAATATCTCGACACAGAAACTGAACAGTCAGGGGAGTCTAACTTCGGGATCCAGATTAATTTTATAAATTTGTTTTTCATCTGCAGCAATGAACTGTCTGATATCTGGCGAGAAAAAGTGATGGCAGTTTGAATCTCAGTGGGTATGAGTGCCTTCAGACAAACAGCTGTTTTTTTTTTTTTTTAATGATTGTTGATGGGTAGCCAGAAGAGTTGCAGATCTGACTAATTTTAATTTTTTTCCTGCTTTGTTTAAAACAGGATTCCTCCTCGAAGTATTTAGCAAACTCCTGGTAAAAGACAGACTATTGCTCTCATCTAAGAGTCAGCAAAAAGGCACACACAGAGGTAAACAGACAGTTCAGGGACTCCACCATGAATTATACAATTAGTCAATTAGTTAAATGGCACATTTAGATGAAACTAACTGTGGCTATGAGAAAGGGGGAAAATAAGACTAAATGAGACATCAGCTCTAATTAACAGACACTTTAAATCACCTGGAGAGAGTGAAATAGGGGGTCCATCTGGTCCATATGTTCATTATGAACCAGATGGACCCACATGTGGAGGGACGGCTAATAGGCCAACAGTCAGGGTAAACACAAACATGCACGCACAGACGGAGGGATAGGACGGCGTTCAGGAGCAGCTGCTGAACTTTTGAAACGTCTGCTCGTCTCATCACTCCGTCTTCCTTCACTTCCAGGCTGTCACTCCTCCTCACCACCTGTTTTTCTTCCTCCCTCCTCGCTCTAGCCTCCTCTTCATTTTGGTGTCATTTTAGCATGTCACGTTTGGGTAGTAGACAGCACTCTGTGTGGCACTTTCATTCTGATTTCATCACCCCAAGGCCACAAAACCATTTTGGTTTTGATTGACTGTGAGGTCTGCTCAAAAAACATTATAATGAAGAACCTTGGATGTTAGTTTTTTACTGATACTGATGATGCACACAAGATCGGCCATCTATGTTCAAGTATATTCTTTGGTTTTAATACAATATGTTTATATGTCATGTGCTTCAAACAAAGCCTGGTACATCTGCCTCATGTGGTAACCAATGAAGCCAATCAATCAATCAATCAATCAATCAATCAATCAAGGCTTTATTTGCCATGTGCAGGTTGCCCTGCAGTGAAATAGGACCCCTCTTCAACACACCTTCATCTGGCAGTTAAAAAGATGAGGATGAGAAAATGATTACTAATGACATGGATGTGTGAGAGAGTGTGTGTACAATTCCACCATCTGCCGACAGGTTCCCTCAATCAAAGACAGACATCAAACAACACACAGTGGAAAAAATCATTAGGGGAGTGAGGCTACAGAAGACACGTCCCTGAGGGCTTCCAGCGGTTAATGGACAATTAATGTACATATCATGCAGATGTCATGAACTTATAAACTGTGCTTGATAACATTCAAAACAATAATTTACCTCGTCTGAGTACCATTTCACTAGAAACATGCTGGATGTTGTTTGGAATATTTCATGTTTCTCATATTCAGTAAAATAGCCCAAAGGAAAATTCTCTGAATGTCACATCCAATCTAATTATGGCCACAGGACATAAAGAAGCACATACATGAGAAAAATGTCAGCCAACATGATAATTCAGTCACACAAGATTTGTGCCAAGAAGCTGCCAACCACATTCATTTCCATCAAAACAGTGACAACAAAAGCAGAACTGAGATATTAAACATGTTTGGAGTGAGAGATATTGAGATCATAGTGACTTTTTCTTCTGGGGACTGTGTAGGCGGAAGGTGGAATTTAAACAAAAAATTATTCAGTTCGAAGTTTCCCTTTTCAGAAAGTCTAATGCTGTCTCACATCAGATTCATTCATGGCTGAGAACCAGCACTGCTTCAGTTATAAGACTGCTCATCTGTCCATCCTGCCTCGAGCATAGAGTGCTGAAGCTTTGTGTATTACTTTGGTGAGATGTTATGCAAGAGATGTGTGCAAGTCAGTAGAGTCCTAAACTCCATCCATCCAGATAATTCAATTCAAATCGTGGTGGTGCTGGAGCATATCCCAGTTACCATAGCGCGAGAGGTAGGGTACAACCTGGGCACCGGTCTGTTGCAGGTCTAACACAGAGAGACAAACCACTATTCACACTAACATTCACACCTACAGTCAATTTAGAATCACTGGTTAACCCAACTCTACTATCTGCATGTCTTTGGACATCCTCATAAACATCATATTGAGAAATAACTACAAATATGCTTAATGTGGCAAACAACCTGCCCCGAGCTTTAATCATTTAGTACCTTGTTGATTTCCCAGCTGGTTCAGTGCTGTAAGCAAACATGTGCTATTAAAGTGAATGCAAACACAGTCTTTTCTCCTCCTTTAAATATGTCCATGAAAGATGAGCGAAGAGGCTGAATATTGATATTTCTCTGTTCTCTTCAACATGAAGTCAACGTTCACCTCTGACCTGCTCTCTGTATGCAGAGCAGATAAACAGATGTTCTGCTGTCAGCGATAAAAAAAGGCAAAGAAATGTGTTTATGCTATGAGTACCAGTGCTGTAAGAGATCATTTTAACTGCTTAACCTCTCATCATCTACCATGTCACCAGTGACCCATCACCTGTTTTTAATCTCCTGAGGCCCAACCTCATGCAGATATTTGGGATAAAAATAAATATCACATAAAAACAGAAAGTATAAAAACATATGTCATCATACGACCAGTGTTGGTCAAGTTACTTGAAAAAAGTAATCAGTAATTAATTACTGATTACTCCCCCCAAAAAGTAATCCCGTTACTTTACTGATTACTTATTTTCAAAAGTAATTAATTACTTAGTTACTTAGTTACTTTTTAAAAACACGATTTACAACCTGAAGAGGTGATAAAGTGATAGATCTTTCAGCCCAATTCTACTTTTTCTACATAATCCATCATACAAAATGTAATCAAATGGAAAAGTCTCTTTTTTTAACTTGTTTTATCAGTTTTAATCTTTTAACTTTATGCATCAAGCAAAACATTTAATTATATGCAACATTCTCTGACTTGAATAAATTAGTTTAACATTTAAACCTATTTTCTACACATTCCAGCACATAAAATAAAATATTTTTTGTGTTTTCACTCACTCTTTCAAACAGATGCAAGTAAAACACAGCAGAAAATAAATAAAGTCAAAGACTCAGCGGTCCTTTTGCTCTATTTTCACCTGTAAAGCAGGAGCAGGGTAGGCGGAGGGTTACCCTGGTGTAGGTGTGCTGCGGTCAGTTGAAGAATCCGCGCGAGTGTCTCTGTGAGTTTCCCATCACGTCGTAGCTACTCGGTGCTTGCTCGGAAGTTTAGGGGTTTTTTTCGCTGTAAAAAGAAGTTTTCTTCCCACGCACGATGGACGCTAATGTTTTTGTCACTTTTTATGGAATCAAACTCAAAGTAAGGTCAGTACTTCCACACTTTAAACGCTGCACGCTCATACTCTCTCCCACAATCGATATATTATCCATTGTTGATCTGCACACAGCTGCTGTCACCAACGTCGCACTGTCATGAGACATTCTCGCAAAAAAAATCACGGTTTTAGTAACGCAGTAACGCAGCGTTCCTACGGGAAAGTAACGGTAATCTAATTACCGATTTTGCAATAGTAATCCCTTACTTTGCTCGTTACTTGAAAAAGTAATCCGATTACAGTAACGCGTTACAAGTAACGCGTTACTGCCCATCTCTGCATACGACACAAAGTGACTATTGTTTACCTCCCGTCTAAAGTGCAGAAAAGCCTAAATGTAGTGTCCCCTTGTAAAGACAAAGTCTCAGAAGGATCACATAAAATCTTTTCCTGGGTGTTACACATTTCGGTGCTTTTTTTCCCTGAGATGTAATACACTTTAGATTCTAGCCAATCATTTTACGTTTCCGAGGATAGTAGGCGGGTCCAGGTGCATACGTTCTTTTAGAGCAGAGCTACAGATTAAAAATGCCCAAGGCGAAGCGGTCAAAAGTCTGGCTGTACTTCACAGCAAAATATGCAAACTCAGCAGCCTGCAACAAGTGCTTTAAGCTGATACTGTCAAAGGAGGTAACACCTCAAATCCGATGAAACACCTGGCGATGCATAGCGTTTTTTTTAAAAGCCGAGAAATGCACCGTATTTGATAGCTTGCTGCAAGAGCTCACACCGAGCACATCTACTGCGGGTGTGGTGCCTGTTATCGGACCCGGAGTTAGCAACATCCCCCAAAAACCCGAAGACGAGAGTCCTGGCCCCTAGCCCTGCCAGTGTAACAGAAATGATGACGGATGATGATGGCAGCAGCAGCAGCCGTTCTTCTCTGCGTGAGTAGCTTAATGTTGTTCGTGTGTAATTTACGTTGAGTAGGCTAACCACGTTATTACATTAATGCATGTAAGGTGAACTAGCAAACATCATCATAGCTACATGCGGCTGTCTTCTTGTTTGATGGCAGATACTCCCTTCACCCTGGCCAAAAAGGCTAAAATGACCAAAGAAAAAGTGGGAAACAGCTAAATATGAGAGGTTTTTGGACAAAGTTTGTGTTTTTTCCATTGTTTAAGCACTGCTTCCAGCCAAGAGTGATACGATAAATCCCCTATAGCTGCGGAAAAGCTAACATTGTTATCTTTTTACAAAGAAACAGCTGAACATGAGAGGTTTTTGGACCAATTTTGTGTTCTCCATTCTTTAAGCACCGGTTTAAGCACCGGTTTAAGCACCGTTTAAGCACCGGCACCGTTTCAAAAGTACCGGTTCGGCACCAGTATCGGATAAAACCTAAATGATACCCATCCCTACCCATAAAGGAGAATGGACTTTGTGTAGAAGTTAGAAATGAACATTATTATTTTTTTCAAAGCAGCTTTCCCTTTTTGTTTAATAGAGTTGAAAAAGGCACATTTCATTTGAGTTCTCTCAAATGTCTTGACTTGAGGAGAAGACAATGTCTTATGTTTTTCAGCAAATTAGGACTTTTCATTAAAAAAGTAGAACAAGTAAAATATTTAGAAAGCGCCATTACATTTTTCAGATAAGAACTGTTCTAGTTCACGCTGGGATAAAATTATGATTAATTTTTCCTGCTGTGCCTTCATTACTGCTGTGTTTAGCTGAGATTAACGGGCTGTATTGGTATTTTGGCGCCAGAGTTATTAGAAAATGTCTGATTTCGTTCATTTGGCTTTTCATTAAAGTACTGGAGAAACAGGCCATCGTTACACTTGTATAAACCAAGTTTAATTCTGCTTTAAAAATAATTAGTTGGCAGATCCCTGGGGAGGGCACATTAACTTTTAAGCACTTGTGATTAGGAGAGAAGCTTTGATCACGCTGGACTGGAATCAAACACACCAGGGTTACAAGCTGGCACACAAAGCTCCGCCAAAGGTTCTTTTTTTGCTTCATTTACAACACTTTTTCTGTCTTTCTCAAACATTTCAACTTCCTATTGTATTTCTCCGTACCAATGTGTCCCGGATCCTCGAGTTGTTCCCGCACCATAAGCCATTCAGATATTTCTCTGTCTCCTGCCGGTTGGACTGATACGGTTCTGAGATCTGAGCAGGGACCGGCGGGATAACTTCCCATTAAGGCATTTTGCATCTGAGATTTTTTTTGTCCTGTTTACTTTATTATTATTATTATTATTATTATTATAAACTCTGTAGTCACCATCAGTGTCACCCACTGTTTCATAAAATCCACATTTTGAAGGTTTCCGTTTAGCTTCGTTGACCATGTTTAGGTGAGTGGACTGCTTTTAATTATTTATTTTTTATTATTTCCAAATGAGTTACACAATGAAAGCACCCACTGACTGACACCACAGTCAGCTCTATCTAGCTTTGTTTAACAAAACAGCTGAACACTGTTCAGTGTGCCGGGTGTGCTATTGTCTTTCTATCATCGTTATTAACATCTGATTTTTGCCACATTGCCCCTCATACTGTAGCTGTATATTTCTGTTTTCCTGTGTTGTAATTTTAATTACCTGTTTTGTCGTATCCTTGCGGCTTATCAGTATTAAGGCAGTTTTTAAATCCACTTCCTGTCTCCTAACTTCTTCATTTGGGTCCACTCCCTGGCTGCCACACAGCCAATCCTTGACACCCAGGTGTCACGATTTTTGACCACTTAGTGTTCATTTTCCTATGCAAGCCCAGGCCAGATTGAATATATAACCTCTCCTTCATATTGTGGTCATAGTGCCAGTTGATTGGGTACGTGACTGATTGACTAACACAGAAACAGTCTATTCCTGCCCTCATTATATTTATATTTGTTTGCCTTCTCTGTGTTTTTGCTCCTGGCCCTGCAGCACTGTGACTCACAGCTGATGGAAATGGCCTTTTTTAAATAAAAACCTGTATTAGAAATAAATTATTTTATCAGCACCAGTTCACTTTATCATTGTTGTGCTTGTTATTGGAGAAACACTTTGTTTCTATTAAAGCGTCCAGCCGTGCAGAACGGCAGTAACAGGGATTTAAAAATGCCATGTCGCTCAGAAACAGACTGTGTGTGCGTGCAGAAGATAAGGTGTTTTACTGTAGCACATTCTCTGTTGGAAGAAAATCACAACATACTTGGGCAGAAACAAAGCAGGAAGCGTGCATGTGCTGTAATTTAAAGTTCTGCGGCGTTCAACGCTTCTTGGAGAACTTTCTTGAGTTTGTCCTTCGGGGAGGAAGGTGGGGGTGGTGGTGAGGAGGGGTACCCTGCGAGGCTTTGAGCAAATTTGAGGAAGGTTTCATTTCTAATTTTATATTGTTTTGAGTTGAATCATCCTCTGAGTCAATTTGTTTGCGAACCTGAGCAGAATAAAAGAAAAAAGGATTTTACCTCCTGAGGAGACTCACAGCTGAATATCTGGCAAATTTCAAGGAAACAGTTTTAGAGAAAGAAGGAAGGACGTATCGATTGATGTGAGTGGAGGGAGGTGGAAGAGTTCAGGAGAAGACCTCCCAGTCAGGACTTCCTCCTCCTCAACAGCCGCTTTTAACTCTGTGCTTATACCCATGCTGTATATCCAATTGTATTCCAAGTTATGTAAAGATTTTACCGAGAGAAGAGAAACAAGGTAGGCTGTTAAAAATAGAACAGCTAACAGCTGATCTGCTGATACAATTATTTGCTTCAAAGATTCTCCTGAAGTCAAACTGGGAGCTCAGTGGGAAGCACTGATGGTTGTGGAAATATTGAATTTCCAGTTTCCAGTTTGTTACCATCCAACCACATCTCTCATTCTGTGAAATGTGTCCAACTGTGCAGTTGCACTTTCTAGAGGCACAGACAGGAAATGAGAACAGTTTAGAAGATGAAGAAATGGGTGTTGTGTTTTGGTAACTTTAAACTAGAAACTTCAAAAATCCCACACAATGGGTTTATGATTTGGATGGGGATGTGTGCTGGCACAGGCCTCGCACCAGTGCCACTTGACTAGAGTGCTGTTGACCTAAAACTAGCCAACACCACCGGATGGAAAATGGACAGCAGTGGTGGAACATTACTGAGTGCAATGATGTTCAAACATTTTTTTGGCCCAAGAAAACCAAAGCACAAAATAACCTCCATACATGACCGAGAACTCATCAAGCCTTCCTCCAGCTGTGTTTTTGGGTGTAGTGCATTCCAAAGTAACACATTTAGTAATCACATTATATTTTTCAGTAACACAGTAGTGTAATACATTACTCTACTAAATTGAATAATTACATTAAAGTTAATTAAAAGTTACATTGCGTTACAAAAGCCCTTCAGTTATCTGCAAGAACCAAACACTAAAATGTGTTAATGTGTGTGTGTCCACATTAGCAAAGGGATTTGAGTCAACATGTGGAACTGTCGCCTTAGGTTCATACTGTTTACTGGTAATTATCTGACAGTGTATTTCACGGCATGTTATAAGGTAATGCAAAGTAATGTAACAAGTAGTTTAAGAAATTACATTTAGGTTACATATTGCATTACTTAAAAAAAGTAACAAGTAATATTGAATACTTTCTTGAGTAGTACTGCAGTACAGTTTTAATGTACTTTAAAATCAAATATTTCTTTACTAAGTTGCTGTCTTCATCTCTTCCACTATATGTTAGATGCAAACACAGTCTTGTTTTATTACCGTATAATTTTATTTTAACTTGTTTTTGTAGCAGACTCTTTATTTTCTCTGCAAATCTTGGGGTCAGTTTTTAAATGGGTGCTTACAGGATTTACTCATTTTTGGGGGCCATCTCCAAGTGGCCTTTTGAAGAACTGCACTTCCACACTGACTGTTCTTGGATTTTGCACCAGATTGACCCACTTAAGTTTTTGTTTTACAGGCATGTTGTTGCCTTTCATCCTTTGTATTATTGATTCTACTGGGATACTGCATTCATCATTAATGTGCTGCAGCTGTCACTGAACTCTGTGTACAAAGCAAATGGGCCATAACCTGAAAAATCTCTATTTAAATCCAGTAGTTATGACAGTTAATTTTATGAAATGTTTCAAAAATAGTAACTTCAACCAAATTATTAGAGAGAAGATGTATCCTGTATTGTTATCTAACACAGTTTGAGTGCTATTGTGTCACCGCTCCAGTACAATAGACTAGATCAGTATTTTGTTTGGGATGCTAAAAGTGTCCACAAAAACTGTCCCAGTTACTCTGGATAATCCTCAGACCTCTGTGTCAACACTTTCCACTGAGAATTATTTTCTGCCAAAGAACAACCAGCACCAGTTAAAATGAGTCCACTGGCTGATCAGCCTCTGAACGGAAAGATAAACCAGGTCTGAAGTCTGATTTCATATCCAGCCTGTTTGCCTCCCTGAGAGATGTCTTTTCTGTCTTTAGATCAAATTTTCTGCCTTCTACCTATGTTCTATTTGGTGTCTGGAGATTGTTTTTTGTGCTATACTCTGAAAAAAATCTAATTCATATCTGACCGGCTGAGGCCTTGAGCTGAAATCCTGACTCATAAAACCACAAGAGGGGAGAAAAATTAAATTTCATGAGTGAGCAGACAGAGCCTCAGAATACCTGAAAGCACTTCTACATGCTCAGCAGAGAGCTTTATTTCCTGTTTGTCAAAAAGTGAGTGAACCTGCGCTGCTACCACCAAGTCTTTAGCGACTTCATTTTCACTCCAGAGTGACATTTTGTGAAGACACACCTGGTGGTTAAGCTCTTAAGAAAGTCTGAAAGTGAACTTCTGAGTGTGGATTATTATGATTCACATGCTGTTCCCAAAGTTTAACACGAGTCTGAAAATGCAAAATTAAAATCTGGTTTTAGTTTCACAAAAACAACAAACAAAATATTTCAGACAGGTCAGCCTGTTCCCATTTTCAGAGCATAACAAAAATTGGGCTTAGTCAAAGCTGTTGGTGTTTCTGTGTTGTTTTATTTACTGGTTGGCTGTGATGCACTGGGTTATCCTATTAGTGAGACTCTGTTGTCACTTCCAACTTGTCGTTTTCTAACCAGCAGGGTTTCTGCGGTGGGGTTCTGCATTTACACTTTACAATTTAATACTTTTAGTTCCTAAACCCAACCAGCAGGTAAATGTAGGTGAAAAACACAAATGTAGTGCCAAAGCTGGTACATCAGACAGCAGTGACAAAAGATACTCAGTGTAACAAAGGGTACCACGTGATGCTACGAGGTGAAAACATGTTAGACAGCTCTGTAATGGTGCAGTTCAAAATCAAAGATCTTAGGCTGAAGAAAGTGATATAATATAATCAGTCTTATTGAGTGACTGTTTGCACAGTTTACTGTGAAACAAGCCATATCATGAGAATATTTCCTTGAGATAACATCAGGAGTTCGTTCCTCAGCCCTGAAATCCAAAATTTGATCTTTGTCAGGTCAACAAAAGGTAGAGTCTCACTTTATCATGCTACATAAACTGTTAACTAGGGCATCGTCACTGATTCAATTCCGATTCACGAGGTCTCCAATAGATTCGGTTCAATTCAATTTTGACTCAGACAGTCAGAAATATTAGAACTGTGATCATTAATCAGTACATATCCATATTTTTATATCTATGTATAAAAAACAACGCTGACACTTGTGAGACTTTAGAGGTGTAAGCATCGCAGCAGATGCCTTTGTGTTAAAGTCACTGAGGATAAAACACAGAAAATCATGACGGAGATTTTCCTGGCCTGGCTTTTTATAGCAGATCACTGCCTTAAAAATATTCTGCGGTAGATCAAAAATGGAAGAAAACCATGAATAAACATGGTTGACGAACATTACCTGATGCTGCTGAAGTGAAGCAGAGTAATGTTACAGAGGTTTTATTAGACAAACAGCAAAGCGTTTTGCAATTTGGCAGAATTTGTAAAAGTTTAGATTTTTTCCGTATTGAACTGCAGAAGTTAGGCTTTCTTGTTGGAGGTCATTTTTGAAAAAGAAAAAAAAAAACAGCGACCGACTGTGCTATACACAACAGTAAGCTGGTGCGTAATAAGCAAGCAAATAATGTAGAAAACAGAGATTTCTGACGGTAAACTGGTCTCTGAGTGCACTGAGAGAGAGAAAGAGCTGTGCAAGGAGTGTGATTTTATCGTAGTGGAAGCAAAACAGCCAAAGTAAGAGGGAATTCATGACAATGTTTATGAAATGTGAAGCATAGTTTTGATCTTCTTTTGCTGATGGTTCAGGAAATTTTGATTGGAGAATGACAAAACCTGCAGCTTCAGAATCTGTGAGATATCGGCTTTCAGCACTAACAGCGTGTCCATGTACGTGCCGTCGGGTCGCACTTTGTGTGTACATCTTTGCGCAGAATCCGTTTACCTGCTTTTTAATCGTTTGGTATTTTAACTCTTTGGTGGTTGTTGAAATACTTTTGTGAGCTTTAACCTGAGATTCTGGCATTTCTGGCAAAATACATTTATATTTAAATGAATTTAGATGTAGATTTAATGAATCAATATTGTGTTATTCAAACTAAAATCGATTTGAACCGGAAAATCTATTTTTTAAAACCCTTCTTATTCTGAACTGTATTTCTGTTGCAATTTTGGAAAACTGGGAACAATTTGTGAAATGTTTCGGCGGTTTTCAACATGTTGCTTGTAACTTTCGTAAACAGCGGTACTGAAGTGACTTGTTGAGGATATGCTGAATTGTTCTGTTGTAGGTTTTCCGCTGCTGCTGTTTGTGAAACGGTGTTTGAAACAGATCTAATATTGTTGGCAGTGGCGGTCCTGTTTGGCGCCCCGGGCGAACACTCCCTCTTACCCCCCCCCCACACACACACACACACACACAAAACATATTAAGGATTGTACATTAACATGAAACATGAAACTGTTGTCGAAATTCACTAGAGAAACACTCACACACATGAAGAGAGAGAGAGTATGCATTGTATGCAAACGGCTACCAAACAGCCATCATAATTCGTCATACAATGAGAACAGGACAAATCAACTACTGGCAATGACTAATTAATATTGAACTCTGTAACATAATGTATTGTTTGGAGTTTAATCTGTTACTGTTAGTATTTATACCATTTCTTCTTGGAGCAACTGTAATCCACATTATTTCCTTAGGGATTAATAAAGTATTCTGATTCTGATTGTTTCAGGATGACCTGCCATTATCCAACGACACATCTGCTTACCTGCATCTTTTGCTCGTTTCTCCTCCTCTTCTTTTCTATTTTTTCTAAACTGAGCACCTGATGGCTTTGAACTTTTTTTATTTTAATTTTTTTAAATTTTGAACTCCAGTATGAACACAAGTCCCCCAACCCGAGGATCACCACAACATAACCTAACAGACCTACACCTTAGTTCACAGATTCACTTTGTCTAAGGTGTATTTCTGGGATTTCACACAACCCAGGATTCAGATCATGAATACATGATGGGCTTGGATTTACATCATTATGGATGAAAACATCATGAATGAAATGTGCTCTATTTGGAGGCAGCAGGTCTCCTTCCACTTTCCACAGGTTGTGCGTGAGACATTAAATCATCAAAATATAAAATATAAATTTTAAATTGTTATTGATCCCTTTACCCCGAGTCCTAAAGTGTATATTTATTTTCTTACTCTTCTTATATATATATTGTTTGTTTACTTGCACTGCTGAAACTGGAGTCTCGTCCTCTAGTCTCTCTCTATAGTGTACTGCATGCAGCCAAGATGACAATAAAGTTTACTTTGACTTCAGCAGCGAGCGGGCGCACCGAGGGCTCTCGCGCTCATTTTTCGCGTATAGAATTCCGGAAAAACATCAGTGCAAATTATAAGTCCCCCTCCGCCCCGCCCTCTCCTCCCTGTGCCGCAAGCAGCAGGCGCACCTCGCCCTTACTCCCAGCAAATGGGCAATAGAAAACCTACCGGTGCCTATGACATTCCCAATATGTGCTGGCTGATGTCGGGGCAGCATGAGTACGAGCAATTTTTTTTTTTTTTTTTTTTTTTTTTGCCGATGCCTGTGATGCCGCCCCCCACCACGATGCTGCCCCGGGCAACCGCCCGTGTCGCCCGTATCAAAAACCGCTACTGATTGTTGGACTTGGATACGTATAATATGTGAATGTAACCAAATTATTTATCAGTGATTTCAAACTGTAAAAACAAAAACAAATGATGTTATGCAACATGAGAAAGCTGCTACGCTCAAATTCAAATATTCCTCATCCACGCTGGACTGATCCTCCCACCCCAGCACTACTGTATTAACAATGCCTTCAAGGCTTGTTTTATTTTTACTATTCTTTTTTGTTAATTTTATTTGATTCAATTAAGTATCTTTTTTCATGTATGTAACTTATCTGTTTATTGAATTATCCATGTCTGTGGTTTTATTTGATGTCTGTTCCCTTTAAGTTTTTATTTCTTTGCTGAACGGTCCAAGAGACTGAAGACGTCACTTGGATGAGTGTCGACATGTTTCTCCCACTGAAAACATTATGTGCTGATGAACAAAATCAGCTTTCTTGGTTTTCCTTACCTGGATGATTGTGCATGCATCAAGACACTTTGTTGCAGGGTGCTGAATTAAAATTTGCCCCGATAGCACTTGAACACCTACAAGTTCTCTTCTGCTCCACGTTTGACATAGTACATATGTGCTCTATAGCACCATACATAAAACACAGTTAACAGCAACATTCGCCCTCAAGATGGCAGGGCAACAAGGCAGCCTCCAGAAACAAGCACACATTCCTATGTTTGTTATTAATTAAGGATTAATTCAAAGACATTTTTGTTAGATTCTATAATTACATAAAATTATGTATATTTATGAGTGCAAAATCCATATTTCTATTAAATAACCTAAAAAATGGCCAACCTTTAATTTCAGTTTATCCCACTGACCACCAGCAGCATCATTGTGCTTTTAAGCTTTACCTGTGGTTGTGATCCTGATCCAGCACCCACCCAACAGGCAAATCTAACTGAGGACAGGTTAATGATCTTGTTTTCACCTGCCTACACTGGCTGCTTCCTCTGCTAGCCATGGCATGTCATGCTTGTGATCTATGCGTGATCTGTCCCGTACCCAGCGATTGTCTTTGATGTTGCTCACCCATCTGTGGAAAGGCCAGGAGGTACCAGACGAGAGCCATACTGGCAAATTACTGCAAATTAAACGGCAGTTTTCTCTGACTTCAGTAGTCATGATGAAATTAATGAAAAATACAAATGTTTTTTGTAACTTTCTAACAAAGGTATAGTGTGGCTGGCACATTAATACCTGTTCATAAATGAAGTAAAAGTCAAGTTTACACTCACCATGTTCCACTTTGGGAAGAGAAAGTCAGTGCCGACGTACTCGAAGAAATGAGCAAAACCTTCTTTTAGCCAAACATCCTCCCACCACACTGGAGTCACCAGATCACCGAACCACTGAAAGACAGAGACAAAATCATTTCATATGCTTTCATGTCTTAAAGAGTTATTTCTTATGAAACTGTTTTATGAAACCCATTCTTATATTCAAACCATAAACTGTGTACAACTAATGGATGAAGCATCACTCGTTAGCTTTCAGAGCACTGTGTTTAAAGCTTAAGCTTAGCAATGTGAGAGTTACCCTCTAGGTTTATTAGAGCCTCCCTCAATTCGCTACTTTGAAACAGAAACAGATCTTCTTTGCTTAATTTGTCACAATCTATGGAGAGAATAGGCCTCGCCTGGCCATGAAACGGCCATCAACTGTCCAGTGGCATTTGAGCCTCTAAAAATAAAGAGCCACGTATTAAAATAGATGTAGTTAATGCCATACTTATGTCAATATCATTTAAAAGGGTGAGTTAAATAAAAATTCACCCTCTGTAGAGTTTTGATTAAGGGATAAAGCAGTTAAATAGACCAATGCTGTTTTTTGTACCTGGATGTAAACATGTTTATTTTCGCAGCCAGCCTCGACTGCCCAATTGAGAATTACAATTTTTTTTTTTTACAATTTGGGCAGCACGGTGGCACGGTGGTTAGCACTGTTGCCGCACAGCAAGAAGGTCCTGAGTTCAATTCCACCATCAGGCCGGGGTCTTTCTGTGTGGAGTTTGCATGTTCTCCCCGTGTTTGCGTGGGTTCTCTCCGGGTACTCTGGCTTCCTCCCACCGTCCAAAGACATGCAGCTTGTGGGGATAGGTTAATTGGATAATCCAAATTGCCACTAGGTGTGAATGTGCGAGTGAATGTGAGTGTGAATGGCTGTCTGTCCCTGTGTGTTGGCCCTGCGACAGACTGGCGACCTGTCCAGGGTGTACCCTGCCTTTCGCCCTATGACAGCTGGGATAGGCTCCAGCGCCCCCCGCGACACTGAAAAGGATAAGCGGAAGCGAATGGATGGATGGATGGCATTTGCATGAGCTTCATTTTTCAGTTCCAGATGCTGCAGCTTGATGTACACATGTCCTCTACTCGAATATGAAAGTTTAGTCATGTTTGCATGAAATTGCTACTTATGTGGTATGAAGCAATTTATTACTAATGTCCATCATTTTATCTCTTAAAGCTGGTCGTTTTACTTTTAGAGTGAAGTTCAAAATTGCTGAAATTATGCAAAAACAGATTGTGTTTCATTGAGTTGTGTGCATGAAAATTGCCACAAATAATCCACTCTGAGTTCCACAGTCACACCGTGAAGTAGGTGTGAATTTGTGTGTTTCAGAAAGTTACTAAGAGATATGTATCATACATTTAGATACAGCCAATTAATCTTCAACTTATCCAATATTTGTTAAGATATTTATGTAAAAATCAAAAACCTAATGCTGATGCCACAGTCACAGAATTTTCATAGTGGTTTTAGTCCAATATGTCCAAGATTAGTTTATTACCAGCTCTTCAACCACTCCTGTAGAATGAATAAAATTTCATATTCCATCTTTAGAACATACAAAACTGTTTTTGTTGTGCATAGGAAAGAAAATCCAATTAAATCCAGACAAATTCTGAGCAGGGAGAGTACGGCCTTCCAAGTCCTGCCCCTCCTGAAGGACTGACTTGGCTTCCTCGCCTGCTCTGAGCTGATGTGATGAGGCAGGTTCACTCATCAACAACACCATAGGGCAACCAACAACGTTGCTCCAAAGTGTGACAAAGGAAGGGGAGGCTTTGGCTCTCATTCAGCTGGCATGCTACCACCTGATTGGACTGTTAGCCTTTTCTCAAGCTGCCTCAGAGCCTCGTCAGAGTAAACCAGCAGTGAAGTCTAATAAAGGCAGAGCACGTAAGAAAATAGAGTGAACTTTGCTGATAGCGAAACGCGCAGCCACAGGAGTAATTTATTGGATCCAAGCGGTTTCCTGGCGATGCAGTTTGAATGAAAACGGTGGGGAACAAACAGGCGTCTCTACCAGCTTTGTTTCTGAGTCTGAGCGTTCCCTTTAAATCTTCAGACGCACAAAGAAAAAAAGTTTACCTCAAATTTCCTTTAAACCCTGATTAAAGTTCCATCTGTAGAAACAGCACACACTGCAGTTTTGATACATCAGCACAGTGAGTGTGAGACTGTACGTTTGGCAGCATGTCTGCAGTAAATTGTCCTTCAACTGATCAAAGTTTGTGTGGTCAAGCAGAGAAGTACCTAGACTATGCATATGTGTGTGTGTGTGTGTGTGTGTGTGTGTGTGTGTGTGTGTGTGTGTGTGTGTGTGTGTGTGTGTGTGTGTGTGTGTGTTCAGTGTTTTTGGGTAAATCTGCAAGCAGCTGAAAAAAGTCAGACTTAATTATGCAGTGTGGTGTTATAAGTCTTTCCATATAAATCAAAAAGGGCACAAAAGCTAATCCCCCGACCAACAACAACAGAACTGCCTTTCATGCAATTAGTTACTGGAGCTTTCAACAGATGCTGTCACCCTGCAGAGCGAGAGCTCAGTGCATCAGAAATTAATGACCAGGGTTTTTTATTTGTTTCAGAAGTGAAGGAGGAACATTGAGCATCCGCCTTCACCAAAAAACAGAGGCTGGCCCTCTTTATGTGGCAGCGGGGGCGAGGAAACCTACTTCAGTCGAGTGCGGCATATGAGGCAGATAATCAAACGCTCCCAGGTGGTGGAGATGCTGCAGCTCTTTTTGAAGACATCTTGTAAAATTGTCAAAGCAGAAATTACTAAATATAATGAAGGGCAGGATTGAAACCAAGTTAATCATTGGGGCTGAAAGGACAAAAACATCTGCACACTGCAATGCTGACTCAGGCGTTTTGTGACTCTTGCTGGTCGATGATTTACATCTGTGTTCTTTTCTTGCCTTTATTGTTAATCATGAGTCTCTGCTGCTTTCTATCTCATTTAGTATTGTCTACTAGTGCGTAGAGCAGTTAAAATGCCATTTTATGGCTTCTTTCCATAGATTCTAACAACAGAACAGATGCAGCTTCTGGGTCTGAAAAGCAAACATGCTCAGAAATGGCTTAAACCTGCGTTCTTTCTAATGGCCTGCAGAGGGCGACTCCTGCAGCTGCGTAAAGACTTTCCGTTGAAGAAGTCGATGGGCACACAGGTCTAGCCTCCCATACTCTCTGATCTCAGAGAATAATTTCCTTTTGAGATCATGGGCTCAAGTTTCAAAGTGTACTAAAAACATGTCAAAGTTTCAAATGATGTAAAACAACACTAATGTTAGTGACAGTTCAGTAATTAGAATCAAATGAGGTTCTATATGTGTCGACTGTGCTCCCAGTACAATGTCCTAAACGTCTATAAATACATACAGATTTATAGGAATTGATATTTCCTCCTTAACTTCACTAGACTAGCAGCCTGGTCAGTAGTGATGGGGGCTGTTATTGGTCGGGTTTGATTAGCAATTAGCCCCTTCTTATAGATTTCTTCTTTGTTTGGCATACCGGAATTGAAAACTTATGACAGAAGATCAGCAAGACCAAAATGCATGTTTTAGACTAAATTGGAAAGGCTTTTCTAGTTGTTATTTTAATGTGCTTGTTGAGGATGTGGGTGTAACACAGCCAAACCTTACTCCTATATCATATTAAACAGAGCAGGGTAGACTCAGGAAAGGCTGAATTAACTGATCCAATTAGCCTAACAAGGAAATCTTGCTGGGGGAGATAACAGGAACACCTGGAGCAAACCCACACAAGGATGGGGAGAACAGGCCACAAGTCCACAAATAAAGGCTGAAGCCAACCAGGAACCCCCCTGTAATATTGTTAACCACAGCAACCTAATCTTAGCTGGTTTAAAATACAGCTGCTTTACTTTGAGTGGTTACAACTGAAAAATAGAATTAATTTTGAAAGTGTTGTTGACATTTGTAGATATTTATATTTAGCAGTATGTCCCACATGGCAGGGAAAGCACATGATGTATAAAAACGGTGGGGACAGGGTGCACGTGGGTTGTGCAGCTGTAAAACTACCCACCTGCAGGGTGGTGAGCGGTGGTTAATCAGACGAGATTTAAAATCCCGTCTGATTAACCACATTCAGGATCTAGTAAAACATACAAGCTAAGTTTAACTGTAGCAGAACTAATTTCAGATATGAATTTAGTTATTTTTATATACATTTTTACTCTATTTTTTTGATCTGGCTTCATTTTATATTTATGTGGTTAGGTTTTGTAATGCCCTTGAGTCTTTTTTTACCGTGTTACTTAGTCTAAGAATTCTTGTCAGTACATCTGCTGTGAGTAAAAAGTAATTTGGTCAGCGCCTGCTTTTTTTTTTTTTTAAATAAATATTTTACTTGGTTTTAGTCTTTTTTCTTCCCCGTCATGCTTCTAAATATATTGCACAGCATGTCTGAAATCTTAATGAGCTGCGGGTGCGCTTCAGGAAAACAATTTTTAAGAGTAACCGATTGGAATTCCTGCATATTGTATTTATTAAATCATATTTCACTCTAGTTTCTGTGTCTTGTTCTGAGATCATTTTGCAGAGAAAGTGGCTCACTGATACTTTCAGTCCCTTTGTGTAAACATGTGAAAGTGTCCTTAGAAGCACTGCTGCCATTAAAGCCAGAGGTTGGATAGACCAAATACGCATTTGACTGATTTTCCCTTTTTACTGCATTTTTTATGAGGACAAAATAGAAACTCTTTGTGACATTATATTTTTGAAGCACACTTCTTCTCAGCTCTGTAAGCCTGCACAGTTTGGAGGGAATTCACCTCTTCACCTGCATGGACACACACACACACACACACACACACACACACCCTGTAGATATGGTGAAGCTGAAGAATGTGTCCAGACATGCATACTAACTCCTTTCTCTCACTCTCTGGCAGGTTGTGTCTGTGTCTGGGCAGGGATTCAAACCGACCACCCTGTGGGGAGCTGGCAGGCTGGTCAGCTGGCTGCTTCCGATGCCTGGCTCAACAGACACTGGTTCAACTTCCTGAGGCGGAGCTAGAGTCACAGCGGGGACCGCTGCAGTTTATAGGATGGAAAACCAGTGCCAGATGAAGTTGTACTCACATCAGGAGGAGTGCGAGGTCGCTGCTTCCTCTCGATACTCACACAGATGCTGGAACGTAACCAGACTATTAATTCATTCATGTTCATGACTGTGACTCTGTGATGTTTGGTTATGTTTCAGTGGGGCGGAGCCAACAGATTTATTCATGTAGTCCTATTTTTGTCTCCAAGCTCCAGCTGTTGTGTTGCAGGAAGGGACAAATTCTTGTCCAGTCGTCCCACTATCGTTAATTAAGTTAAGGAATTAACTTCCTGTTGTAGTGCAGGAAGCAAAGAGGTTTGGTTAAAGGGAGTAAGTTTAATTTATTCCCTCTTTATTATTGTTAGTCGCTGCTGTTCAGTTTGGTGTTGTTTTTCCACGGGAAGGACTAAATAAAGTCAAATCTGATTTTTTTTTAATCTTCCCCTAAATTGTCAGTCTTCTCTCTATTTAGCTTGATTTGTTGTTGGAGGAAGTGAATGAGTAGAGTGACATTTAATTTATATTTCCTCATTATCTGACTCTCTTATCGGGTTTAGCACTAACTATATTAATGTGGATTGCTTGTATGTTTGCTAGTTTGTGAGGCAGCAGCATTAAATGGTTGTGACAGGGATTACGGCTGTGTGCCAAGCACTATATTGGCATTTGTAAACAGTGATTTCTTGTCATTGAGTCCTCCTTTGTCATTGTTATTTAATACAATAAAGATAATTGTGTGGTAGAAATTCTACATGTAAATTTATGCAGTGCTATTATCCCATTATCATTACTTCCACTTCCACTACTCCCTGCTGTTTAGATAGATGTTTGGGAGTAAAGAAGTTGATGCAAGCCAAATGAATTTTATTTATACAGCCCCGAAATCATAAATAATGCATTTGCCTCAGATTTGCATCAGGCTATTCTTAGACTCTGAATTCAGATCGTTAGCTGATGAAGAGACTTAATCAGAAATGAAAGCCTGTTTTCACAAATCAAATGGAAATGGGCTGTTTAAAGGGGAGCTGTTGCGCTTTCCCTATGTATTGTTATGATAGTGGGTGCTTATATTACAAAAATGGCAAGAATTTCAAATAATGAGGTTGGTACCTGTGATCCTAAAGTTAAAACTAAACAGTATGCAGCCATCCTCTAATGCTTATCCAGGTCCAGGTCGCAGGGTTGCAGCAGTTTAAGGGGACATGCCCAGATCTACCTTTCGTCAGCCATCTCCTCCAGCTCTTTCAAGTGAGAGCCAAAGTCAACAGAGAGATTTAATCTCTCTACTCATTCACTAGGTCAGCACCTAGAGACTTCTCATAGTAGGACATGACTGAAACATCTCACCAAAGCACCCGGGAGGCCTTGTGGATTGGGTGGCAGTCAAAGCTAGCTATCCTCAGCCTCAAACATTTTTACAGTTGAGTTTAGTTTAATTTATTGCCACAAAACACACTGCATGTGATGGTTGGTAGTTCATGATGGTGCATGCAGGAAAAATCTCTGCTGTGAAAGGATAAATTAAAAAAACAAACAAACGATAGACTGGTTTTGTCCACCAACAGAAATTAGGGAAGTTTGTGTATTTTTCTGTTAAAAGAATAAAGATTCTGATCAAAGAACGAGTTTCTAGTCTGCAGTAAAATCCCTTTGATTTTTGCTCTATCAGACAAACTGCTGCTGAGTTGCTCTTCTATTAAACATGACAGTTTACATTTGATTCTCTGTTCTCCTGCTTTAAAAGGATTTCACTTTTTATCCAGCTGGTTGATAACGGTGGAAGTGGGTCAGTAAGTTTTCAGCTCCCATCATGCTGATTCATCCTGGTGTAGTTTGTTCAAGCTTTTTGACAAAGAGAAAATATAATTAATTTTTACACTGCAGAGATTTTTTTCCTTTCATGGTGACAGACCCAATGACAAGAACTAATCCTCCATACTTGTTACGACTTCTCTGCTAATTAAAAATGACAACTTCTGTATTTTTTTTTAACGCACTTGTCTTCATTAGCTTTTCTGTCGTCTCTCATGGTGTTTCAGCCTCATTAAAACACAAAAACGCCTCTGGTGGGTCAGCCATTTCTGCCGAGAGGGAGAGGGGGGTTGACTCGGGTTGCCATGGTTATGCTGTTTCCATGGTTAAACACATGAATTGTAGGTAGGTGGGGTTGTTCATAAAGTGCAGCAAGGGAAGCCAAAAAAAGAAAACATTCAAAGCTGAAACTAAAGACTGCTGAGGCTCAAGATGCAGGAAAGAAAAGTCCAACGTCAGGAATAAAGATGATGAGTCAGTAAAAGGAGGCATAGAGAGATGGGACATGGTGTCTGGCTTTTAAATTTAGTAAAAGCTGAGAAAGTGACAGAGACAAATGCATGAATGCAAAGCAGAAACACAGAAATCAATGTTTGTTTTAAGGATTGCTCAGGAAAGGTGAACTTGCCCAGTCCCTATCCAAAGATGGCTGTGAAATGGTTATATTACCCCCAGAGTTCAGAAAATGATCAAACAGTATCGATAACACAGAACTGGAATCAACAGCCACTTCATGTTTCCTTTCTAGTTGTTACAGATAGCTAATAAAGTACAACAAACAGTGCTTAGATCTCCTTATGTCCCACCACAAGAAAAGAGTACGGTCACAAAAACGAAGTAATTTGTCATCAACGATGCTAAGCTTTAAAACAATTTTACCTCATTAATATGCAAATCCATGTAGCGAGGCCAAACAAAATGTAATCCCATCATCTGCTCTGGTACATATTGTTCTTTAGTTATCCGTTTCCTGCTAATTAAGCTAATTAGCTCATAGGCAATGCTACACATCTGGTATCAATTTGAACTTGTTAAAGTATAAAGGAGTTTAAGCAATTTCTGGGAGATCATTGTTCTCTCATTAATATGCAAATCTATGCAGACAGGTGTTCCACAATCTAATCAGATCATCTGGCTTTTTGGGGTGTCTTGTGTGGAAGTTTCTATGGTATTGATGAGCAATGTTGCATGGTTTCCTTTTGAAATATGATAGATTATAGCAGACCACTTACCCTCTCAGTTATGAAAATTTGATGATTTAAATTACTTAATTTTTAATATATGTTTTGAACTAGTCTAAACTAAAAGTTTCCTCATGTTTTTCACTGAGCTTTTTGCCCTCTGAGTAAACAAGCTTTGGTCTGCAGTCTCGACAAAAAGAATAAAAAGCACTCATTATTCCATTCTACGTTAAAGCACATTTCTAATTGTAGAAAGAAAACACAGACAAATACCAAGCACTGAGAAGTATTCTTGTCAGGTGATATGAGTACCTTCATTTGTAGAGCTGGCTTACAGCAAGCATTGCAGATTCTGGCAAGGCAAATTTGTTTGTGATATAAAACAGTTACATGTAACTAGTTTCTTCGTTACAATCAAGGTAGGAAACAAAAATGGACCACCTTTGATTTTACAGTTGAGCTTAGCTGTAAAGTTCAACATCTTAGGTTTTCCTCATATTATAGTGACTTGTTAATCACAAGGTAGCTATAAACCTGTACCTTAAAACTTAATGGGCTTTATTGGCATTTTTACTCTAAAAATAACTGGAATTTGCGTAACGGGCAACTTGTAGTTTCAAATATGACTTAAAATTAGCTGCTGAGACTTTTCTGGAAAAGATCTATAATGTCCTCATTAAATTCTGCACAATCTGACTTACTTTTGCAATCAGTGGAGTTGCCCAATTCTGCTTTGACTTTACTCTGCAGACCTAAAAATCTATTGGTAAGTAACTACCAAGTGTAGAACTAGCTGGTTAGCTGTTTGGTACTTTTTCTCAGTTGACACAAAGGGTACTTTCATATGAAGGTGGGAATAACTTTTTTCTGTAGTACATAGATCTCTCTATGTACTACAGAAAACTGAATCTTTTTCCATTCATGTCTAAGCAGAAAAGCCCAGATCTCTCTCTCCATTGGCTTCCCCCACCTCTTCTATTGGGACAGCTAAGCATTCCCAAGTCTTCCGAGGGATGTAATCTCTCCAGTGTGTCCACTCCCAAAACACCTCATCAAAAAGGCAATCGGGAGCTACCTTAGCTCGTTCCATCTTGGCCAGGTCTCCCTTGAAAAAGAGGTTTTTAATCTCAATGGGATCTTCCTGGTTAAATAAAGGTTAATAATAATAATAATAATTTAATGTTGAGGTGTAATAAGTCTACTCTGACTCCATTCCAAAGAACTGAGCTCCTTGTGCATCTTTCCCTTCGCATACATTTCCTTCCACATATGCGGAGTACTCCACGTAGTACTGGTGTAGAGAACTACCCCACTGGTGGTGGAGTACCATGTTTGTCCTGCTTATAGTCCCGATTTCCTTCTTTGGTTAACTAGCCAGAACTCACACCAATCCATCTGTCATCCTCCTGCAAAACTGCTATCACTGATGAACAAGACGCTGAGACACTTAAACTCCTCCATGCCAATTGTACTGTTATCTGGGCAGCCAAGCATCTAGGCTATTGGTTAAGTAAATGCTATTTCCACCAATCAACAACCACATGAGATTGTATTATTCTTCTAACCTTGCGTACACCATCTGGAAACCTTGCTCTCTGGGTATACCCAGGAATTCCCAGCAGCTAAATAATCCTTAATACAGGTAAAGTGGCACTCTGATGAATGCTGTATGTTTAGTATGTTAAGTACAGCTCATGTCTTGCTGAGTGAAATTTTCACAGATGAAAAGTAGTTGTTTGGGGGAACCAAGTTACTTTAGCAGTATAATGGACTAACCTATTTTTAAAAATGAAATTAAGGTTGCTGCCATGGTTTGAAAAATCTTACATGCATCAAAGTGATCATGCAACAATGCACTAAAACATAATAAAAACACTTGTTTTTTTAACAGATTCGTTCTTTCCTTCCTTCACCTTTGTTTTTCCTCTCTTTCTTTCCATCTCTCCCCTCCTTTAGAACAAAGCAGAACTGCGCCTTTGATCATCGTCTTCTTCCTCTCCTCCCTCCGCCTGACCCTCACTGATAAATATTCATCCCTCACTTGAGCAGAGGGACTGAATCTGATTTTCACTTTCTGTTTGGATGGAGCTCCTCACGGCTCTATGGCAGCCAACACCAAATGACTCTTGGTTGTCATTTGGCACAAATATTGTTTACATCTCCACATCTGTGAACCTAGTGAGAATTTCACAAGGTCTTATACCCTGACTGGCTGAATTTGAAATTAGCGCTGTCAACAACAGTCACAACAAACTCTCAAACCTCCTGCTTAATTAATCTTTATGCGAATCCTGTTTGTTTGGGGATTAAACAGTGGCCACAGGCCAAATGGTGGTAAATTTTGAAATTTGATTTTGGATAATAGCCTATGCTAAAGACCAACAGGCAATGGAAAAAAGATCTCAGATGCATCTGGATAAGTTGCATCTGGACCACAGCACGTGTTGTAAGAAGCTGCCAGAAGTATTCTGAGATAACTGGTCCATAGCCTTAGAGCTTACTGCAAAACTCCTGGCCACTTTAACCTGAAATATGGACCACATATGAATGAGGGATTACATAAAACTGCACACCACTTGCATACTGATGCAGTTGGAGCTGCCTTATAGAGTTTTGGACCAACTGGACTTTGCTGTAATTTTTCGTGCCAGTTGGAACAGGAATAAGCAATCTTCTGTATGTGGACCAACTTGGCTTAACAGACAAGCTTTTCTGTTCAAGTTGATTCGGGACAGACAGCATCATCCCTACAGACTTCTTGGGCTGTTGAATCTGCAGCAAACACAGCAGCTAGCAGCCTGACAAGTTATGAGAATTGTGGACATGGTTTAAGGTTCTTTGCTTTCTCTGGACCAACTATATCTTAGCTCAAAAGTTTGTTGGATAGACTTTGGATAAGGTAGATCCAGTCTAATAAGCATGGCACAGAGTTCTAAACTGACTGCGCTGAGTTATAAAACGTTCTAGATTATTTCAACACAAGTCTAATTGTACATAGACCAGTTCTAAAAGTTGCCTGCAAAGCTCTAGACCAGTTGAACCAGTCCATTATTATTCTCAGGGCCCTGCATTACACAAGTTTAATTGTATTCATTCCCAACTTGTTGCATAGTGTGTGGGAACAAAAGGGACACCTTAGTGAAAGAAGTGAACCCAAACCACAATCGTTTCCTAAACATGACAAGTAGTTTTTGTACTCTAACTAAACATGTGTGAAAGCAAAACAAATCAAATTGCACTGGCTGACACCAAAGGGCACCATGTGCTGCCAATCCATACCGACAGGCGTGATATCAAGTTCTGAAGCTCTGAACTGAAACACATAGATCAGCTGGATGAGCCAAAAGCTTCACTGCAGATTTTCTAAACCCAGAACAGTGCAGATGGCACAAGCCAAGATAGATAGCTGACTCCTGAGGGCTTTATACTGAAATGTAATTGATTTTCTTTCCCTGTTTTTATGCCAAAAAAATAATGCTGAGTCACAATTGGCCCCATCTCTGACAAGTTTCAAATAACACAGCTGAGTGCAATGTACTGGAAGTCTCCTCTTCATGTGTTGGCAAGAACTTCTGCCATCAGAGAGTCGGAGCTGCTGTTGTTAGCTTAAGCTTACAGTAATTTATTGATGATGGTTGTGTGACAGTGAGCAAAGAGAGAGGGCGGGTTCAGGTGACAGTTTGTCAGACAAAGCATGTGCACAGCTCTGTAATTCCCATTGTTTCCCTGACAGTCCCGCCACACTTCCATTATCGAGTCTACAAGTGCATGCAGTTCAAATTGATGCTGCTGGATGAGAAAAAAAAGAAAACTGTCACAACTTTTAATTTACTGCAGAAGAAACTGCACATTGAACTCACTGCAACAGTGTGTCTGTGTTTTTTGATGTGTTCTGTCAGAGCCAATCAAAGGAAAGTTCCTGAGCCTGAAGACAGACTGAAAGAGGGAAACATACTTACCTGCGTATGACTTCTAATTAACCACAACTCAACCTCAGAGCAACTGTGAATACAATAAAAAAAATACACAAACTGACACGAAAAGCTACAATTTATTATTCCATTCTGAAAACTTTCAACGGGACTTTCCTAGACTTTAACCTGAAAAGGTTCTGGATGCGCACACAGATTTTTAGAAACATCTTAATATCGTCCATTTTAAAACATAAAGGTTGAGTCCTTTCTTAAAAAACAGCTGGGCACTGTTGTTTCAGCTAAATATTAATCAAACAGGAGCCATTTTTATGTGAGCAGTAATACACATTTGGTGCTCCAGTTAACATTAACAGCTCTAGGACACTTTTAGAAACAGCACATTTGAAATCATTAATTTGGGTTACAGGCTCAGCAATTTCCCCAAAACAGCTGGGCTCTGTCTTTTTTACCCAGAACTTCATTCAAACAGCAGATTATAGGGCACTTGTTGGGGACTATATTCAGTGAGAGAGTAATACATATTTGGTGCTCTAGTTAACATTTGCAACACTAAGGCAATGCTTTAGTTTTTTTACACAGCTCATCTGATATAAAGTTTCAGGATCGCTAAGTTCCAAAAACTTGGTGTTGCTGAAAAAGACTTTTCTCAGCTGTGGAGGAATCGCCATCAAGTGTTTGTCAAGATAAAGTGCTGAATTATTAGCTAACACTTGCAAACCTGATTAGTACGCTTCATCGACAGACAAAGAGATGTTCGAATTAATACAAGAAAAATGCTCCAAAAACACAAAAAACTGAGAGCTTCAGTCAATCAATGCAGATATGCCTTAACTTATTAAAATTAAAAGATTGGATTTACGTCTTTTTCAATTTTGTTATGATTCGGGTTCTTGATCGAGCATTCAGTTCCGTTTAACATCCATAATGTTCCCTTTGCTTCCTGTTTGGTTTTTCACCATTTTGTATTTCTTGTTATTCATCCTCAGTTACGGATGTTGTTGGTTTTGTAGTCTCAGTTTAGTATTTTGTTTTTGGTTTAATGTTCACTTGTACCTTGCTTGGCCTTCATGTTAGGTGTTTCCTATTGTGTCATTTTAGCTTTTCCTGTTTTATTTTGGTAAACTTTGTCTTGTTTGTTTAGTATTCAGTTTTATTTTCCCTGATTAGTTCCAGGAGTGTTCCCTATAGTTTCCCCATCTCCCTGATTATCCTGTGTCTCTAGCCCTCAGCTCATCCTGTTCCATTACTGGTCCTGGTTTCTGTAGTCTTATGGTTTCCTAACTTCCTAGTATACATAAGAATACTAGCGTTTGCAGCACAGTGGTTAGCACTTTTGCCGTACAGCAGAAGGTCCTGAGTTCAATTCCACCATCAGGCCGGGGTCTTTCTGTATGGAGTTTGCATGTTCTCCCCATGTTTGCGTGGGTTCCTTCCGGGTACTCTGGCTTCCTCCCACCGTCCAAAGACATGTAGTTAGTAGGGATAGGTTAATTGGTTAATCCAAATTGCCCATAGGTGTGAATGTGCGAGTGAATGTGAGTGCGAATGGTTGTCTGTCCCTGTGTGTTGGCCCTGCAACAGACTGGCGACCTGTCCAGGGTGTACCCTGCCTCTCGCCCTATGACAGCTGGGATAGGCTCCAGCACCCTCCGCGACCCTGAAAAGGATAAGTTGAAGCGAATGGATGGATGGATGGACTAGCGTTTGCCTGGCATTATGCATGTACAGTGGGGCAAAAAAGTATTTAGTCAGCCACCGATTGTGCAAGTTCCCCCACTTAAAATGATGACAGAGGTCAGTAATTTGCACCAGAGGTACACTTCAACTGTGAGAGACAGAATGTGAAAAAAAAAAATCCATGAATCCACATGGTAGGATTTGTAAAGAATTTATTCATAAATCAGGGTGGAAAATAAGTATTTGGTCAATAACAAAAATACAACTCAATACTTTGTAACATAACCTTTGTTGGCAATAACAGAGGTCAAACGTTTACTATAGGTCTTTACCAGGTTTGCACACACAGTAGCTGGTATTTTGGCCCATTCCTCCATGCAGATCTTCTCGAGAGCAGTGATGTTTTGGGGCTGTCGCCGAGCAACACGGACTTTCAACTCCCGCCACAGATTTTCTATGGGGTTGAGGTCTGGAGACTGGCTAGGCCACTCCAGGACTTTCAAATGCTTCTTACGGAGCCACTCCTTTGTTGCCCGGGCGGTGTGTTTTGGATCATTGTCATGTTGGAAGACCCAGCCTCGTTTCATCTTCAAAGTTCTCACTGATGGAAGGAGGTTTTGGCTCAAAATCTCACGATACATGGCCCCATTCATTCTGTCCTTAACACGGATCAGTCGTCCTGTCCCCTTGGCAGAAAAACAGCCCCATAGCATGATGTTTCCACCCCCATGCTTCACAGTAGGTTTGGTGTTCTTGGGATGCAACTCAGTATTCTTCTTCCTCCAAACACGACGAGTTGAGTTTATACCAAAAAGTTCTACTTTGGTTTCATCTGACCACATGACATTCTCCCAATCCTCTGCTGTATCATCCATGTGCTCTCTGGCAAACTTCAGACGGGCCTGGACATGCACTGGCTTCAGCAGCGGAACACGTCTGGCACTGCGGGATTTGATTCCCTGCCGTTGTAGTGTGTTACTGATGGTGACCTTTGTTACTTTGGTCCCAGCTCTCTGCAGGTCATTCACCAGGTCCCCCCGTGTGGTTCTGGGATCTTTGCTCACCGTTCTCATGATCATTTTGACCCCACGGGATGAGATCTTGCGTGGAGCCCCAGATCGTGGGAGATTATCAGTGGTCTTGTATGTCTTCCATTTTCTGATGATTGCTCCCACAGTTGATTTTTTCACACCAAGCTGCTTGCCTATTGTAGATTCACTCTTCCCAGTCTGGTGCAGGTCTACAATACTTTTCCTGGTGTCCTTCGAAAGCTCTTTGGTCTTGGCCATGGCGGAGTTTGGAGTCTGACTGTTTGAGGCTGTGGACAGGTGTCTTTTATACAGATGATGAGTTCAAACAGGTGCCATTCATACAGGTAACGAGTGGGGGACAGAAAAGCTTCTTACAGAAGACGTTACAGGTCTGTGAGAGCCAGAGATTTTCCTTGTTTGAGGTGACCAAATACTTATTTTCCACCCTGATTTACGAATAAATTCTTTACAAATCCTACCATGTGAATTCATGGATTTTTTTTTTCACATTCTGTCTCTCACAGTTGAAGTGTACCTCTGGTGCAAATTACTGACCTCTGTCATCATTTTAAGTGGGGGAACTTGCACAATCGGTGGCTGACTAAATACTTTTTTGCCCCACTGTATGTATGTATGTATGTATTTTGCCTTTAAAAAAACTTGTTTCTATTTAATCCCAGTCTACAAATCTCCATTTGGGGTCCTCACTCTTTCCTAAATTCGACAATTTTACTGTGTTTTGTTCTTCAGTGTTTTGTGACTACCTGTCAGTGAAAGGCCTTTCTCAATAAATTTGGACTTATTATTTGTACTCCTACCAGTTTCCAGTATTAGTCTCACCTTGAAGCTACCTGATGTAAGGTGTGTTATGGAGCATCAAGCTGAGAACAGAGAGGGGAAAAATATATTTTTTCCAAATACATATGAAACGACTTTTTTTTGCCTTTGGTTTTCAGTTCATCCCTTCACAGTGCACAGCAGTTCATGCACACATTTACACAGAGCATACACCCGTCACTGTGTTTGAGGTTCATTATAGCTATTTAATGTGAGGTTTTTAAATGTGTGTATGTAGAGTATGTGTGTGATCGCCCACTGTGTAGCAACTGCAGGAGTGTGTTCAGGCTTCCTAATAAGCCTTGAACAGACACAAATGTGGACACACTCACAAAAGGAAACCCACACGGGGTGTTAGATGTTTGTTTATGGTCTGTTAATTAGCCTCGGACATGAGCAGGAGGCAGCTCAACGCAAACACGACAAACACACACATCTACACACACACACACACACACACACACACACACACACACACACACACACAAGGCTAAATATAACTGTATTCCTCTCACACATTATTATTGATTAAACCCTCCTGTCCTTCAGTAGTGGAACAGCACAGGAGGCTGTGGGCAGACAGATTAATAAAGCATCTGAAGAAAAGATTTTCCTCAGTAGTTCAGAAAAAAAACAAAAAGACAATTTCATGTATGCACGTTACAGTTTTTTACAGACGCTAGGACACATTTCTCAATACTTAGGTCACTTTTGCAAAACTCTTCACACAATCCTCCTAACTGACCGTCAGCTTGGCAAAGCAGTTCATTTCACATTCAAAATGCACTACAACTACCAAAACACTTCATTCAGGTCTCAAATAAACTCATTCTTCCAGAACACTAGCAAAGGTTGACAGCCGACAAACACACTTTGTCACCCACAAAACAATGACCTAAAAAACACTAACAACATGTAGCATTACACAGTGTTTTCTTGTGTAAAACAAGGACACATCTCTGTTTATAATTTCAATATATGTTACTGGAATGAATCAGACATCATGCAGAATTCGTCAATATTTGTTTATGTATTTTTATTATTTTTGCACTAAGTAATCCCAAAATACAAGAATTTGTATACACACCATCCACTGATACACATACAATAGTAATGCTAATCTACTCGGTCTTCTCCATTTGGCCACAGGTTCTCATCCACATCACATCTTATGTCATCTAGGGCAACACACCTAGGAAAGAATCTTCTGGCTGCCAGAATTGAAGGAGTTGAAAGATTGAAGGAGTAACACCTGTGTAGATGTTCATCTACAATGAGAATCAGCTGTGGCTGGTTAAACTGCATTTTTAGATTTAAAATATGTTTCAGTAAAATATTGCTGTTGGATTTTGCTGTCTTTTCAAGTTTTGCATTGTGTTATTGTTTTGGCCATAAGTTTAACAGTTTTGAAAACAGTATGTAAGCACATGCAAAATGTCCTGTACGTACAAAGGTTTTTGGCAGTTGTTGTGTCTGAGTGAGAAGATAATTCATGAAATTTGAGAGATGTAGTCATTGAATGCATTTTGTGCCAAAACAATGATAACTGGTCCTCAGTTTTGCCCACATAGACTTCTGTTGTGCTCACTGTGTGAGGAGTTTTGCAAACGTGACCTAAGTATTGAGAAATGTGTCCTAGCGTCTGTAAAAAACTGTAATTATGTGTTAATAAATATCCTGGAAGAAGCTGATATGCTTAGCAAAATAACAATCAAAAAGAAATTTTTGTAGATGTTCTGCCAACACGTCAAAAACTGCTCTGCAGACGTCCTTTTTTTTGTTTTTGAATCTACTGTGATTCTACTGTTTTTTTAAAGGCACTGACAAATTTACACTTTTTTAGGATTAGCTCTGCAATTTTAACATCCTGATTTTTCTTTTCATATGGTGTGATGGGATAGACATGCAGACAGCTCAGTGCAGATATACATGGTGTTTTTGAAGATTCACGGTTAGCATTTTGGCTGTTAGGTTATTGGAGCTGGAAGTGACCACATTTGCATGGGTGTGTGGAGATATCAGCTCAGACTTGCAGGTTGTGTTAGCAAGTTTCAATCATGAACAGCATGAGTGAAACCTGCTCATTAGTACCCAGTAACAGAAAAATCAAATACAAGTATTTCACTCATTAGAGCCAGAGCACCGACTTCTTGGATGGTCTGTCAGCACAATTAATCACACAGCAGGTCATATTACTAACTGCAAACATGGCTGGGAGGTGTAGCAGCAGCTTTCAACTTTTTGGCCCTGCTGTCTGAAAGCCAGCACTGAGACTCTTAGTATGGACTCGCTTATTCACTTTTCTGCTTTACTTGAGCACTCAAAGCTCTTCATACAACATGTCTATAACAGCTCATCTGTTATTCCATTACAATGTTATGCTTTTTGCCGACTGTATTTTTTTTAATGTTCTGTGTTTTCTAATCTACCAAATCTCTGAAGTCTGTGCATGATGGTCATGGTCACGTACTCTGCTTATCACTCAGTGATTCAATCTTTCCTGTCAGTTGAACATGGTACACAGATCTGAATGAATACCAGGCTGTACACATACTTATTACTGCTTTAAGATTATTTATCATGGATTTTTTTTTTATTAAACAGTCTGTGCTTTACAATGAAGTTAATGTTGCAGTTACTTTGCAGAGAAAGCAGAAAGACATTTAAGTATTACAGCCTGTATGAGATGTGGAACCCAAAGGGTAGGAGTTGAGCCACTGGCTGGTGTCATAGCTGCCATAACTGGGGCTGAGCTTGACTTTTTGGAACTCAAGAATATTCGATTATCTGGACTTTAAAACTTTCCACAGACTTCCCACATCAGCAGCATCACAACTGATGGTCAAGAGGTCAGTGGACAAAGGTCAAAGAAGACAGGAAACAACTGCAGATGGAGGAAATCATTCTGCGACTCCAGGCTGAACTGATAGACAAGGACAGCTGAATGTTAGTGTGAGGTAAATATAAATGAAAAACTCAGAGGGAAAGGAAAGAAAGGAAGAAGAGCAGCAAGAATAAAGGGAAACAGAAAGAGAGAGACAGGTAGAGCGGGAGCAAACAATGAGTTGATTTATGGCTCCTTCTATTGTAATGAACTGTATGCAAACATGGACTGCAGTAATAAATTATCCTCTTTGAACCAAAACACTGCAGAGAAAAATATACAGCCTGACAGCTTCAGGACACACACACACACACACACACACACACACACACACACACACACACACGTGCACAGTGCATGCATGTGTCTCCATGAGGACCAGGTCTGAGTGATCACAGAGTCAAATCAAGCCCAAATGTTTAAACAAATCAGCCCATTTGCTGTTTTTCATTCTCTTTAATGTTAATAATCAGAATTCATATTTATCCTAAGAACCACAGTGACTCCAGGGACCTGACTGAGAGAGCAGCTTGTGAAAAACACTGCAGTGTAACTTGACGTGCCCTTTGGACCTAAGAGCAGCAGAGGTCATTGATTATTTCACTGCTATCCCACTTCTGTCTTTTGCAATTGTTTTGAGGGTGCTGTAGGACTGACCTTATTTTTGCACCTTTCCTTCCACATCCCTAAACTAGGTGTTCGGTGGTCTGCTTTTCTTTCATTTTCCTTGAGGAAAATGAATTTCTTCTTTAATATCTTCCTCTCAAATTCCTCCTTAGGTTGTTCCAACATTGCCCGATCCTTTATTTCGTCTGACCACTTATCGCCATAATCTCTCATCTTGGTTATTCTCCATGTCCTGGACCAACTCATTTCAGTATTATTGGACTATTTTTAGTGCAGTTTACAACTTCATACATACTGCAGGACCTGTTAGTATTCATTAATGTTTGAGTGAAGTGAAGGGTTGTCTGCATAGTCAAAATCATCTATAGCTGCTGCCAGAAGGTCCACCTTTGCACTACTGCACCTTTTTTATTTATTTTTTTACTATTTCCACCACAACGCATTCAATAACCAATAGGAAGAAAAAGGTGCAATCACATCACCTTGTTTAGACTCTAAGGCTTGCTGATAAGTGGCCATCGTACAGAAAGACGCAGTAATCTTGTTATAAGAGGTCTTTATGTGTATGAACTTCCCAGAGA
Source organism: Maylandia zebra (assembly GCF_041146795.1). NCBI lineage: Eukaryota > Metazoa > Chordata > Actinopteri > Cichliformes > Cichlidae > Maylandia > Maylandia zebra. The sequence continues at coordinate 18,914,070 of NC_135183.1, forward strand.
TGCCATAATGTTTTATAGGACCACAGAGGGTGTTCCTCCGAAAGCTGTCGAAGGCCTTCTCAAAGTCATTAAGATTTATAAAAAGCCATGTGTCAGACTTATTGTTCTATTCATTGCCTTTTACCAGTGAAAAAATAAAAGTGCACTCTCACACCTATAACCTCATCCTTTTGTTCAAAGCAAACATTTTTTCCTAGCATGGTTAATTTGTGTTGGTGTGAAATTACACTGTTAGTCTAGTCACAGATTAGAAATCCATTAGAACACTAGAGTTCTCATAATGTGTAATGCCGAGTGTTTGTTTATGGTATTAAAGCAAAGCAGAACAACCACCGGCTTTTAATATTACAAAAGCTATAGAAAAGCTACAAGCTATAAAATCAATCTTGAAGCAATTAATTGTTAAAAAAATTATCTTATAAAATATTTTCATCCAACACCCAGTCTTACGGAGGTGCATCTCCTTAGAATTGTTGTGTGGCATAACAATGAGCTGATTATTCAGACAGAATCGAGAGTGATCTTCACCTGCAACAAGAACAAGAATTCTGCAATTCAGCACATGATTCAGCATAAGATTTCTTTCTTCTTTCATCCTGGAGTCAGGGTGTAATCCACGAAGAGACATCCACAGAGCTAAAGCCACAAGAGTACAGTGGAAACCCAAGAACAAGTCCAAAAAACACCCCCTGAAACCGATCTGAAACTAGCTCAAAACAAAGTCCCAAACCATTCCTAAACAAATCCAATCCTAAATAATCCTAAACAAAAAACATTCTAAACTCAGGCTTATTTAAAATGCCAAAGAGTAAAAATGGGTTTTCAAAAGGGTTTTTATAAAATGCTGATTGCTAGAGAGGTCCTGATGTGAAAGCTGTTTGTTCCATGTTTAAGGTTCAACTATGTCAACAACTTGTCAACGACCTGATCTCTATCTCATCTGGACATCTGGAGCAAGTAGTCAACAGACCTCAGGCATCTCAAACCAAAGTAATATGATCATGGAGGTTATGACGTATCAACCCATGCAAAAACTTAAAAAACAAACAATAAAACCTCAAAATCAATTCTAAAACTAACTGGAAACCAGTGCCAGGAAGCCAGTATGGATGACATGTGCTCTCTTAGCATAAAAAGTGAGAGACTGATTTCTCCTCTCAATCATAAACTGCAGTGAAGTCAAATCAGATTCAGCAGCTGGTTTTCTGGTAAATGAGAACCTAATGATTTTTTTTTTCATTTTACAATAACTTGTGAATAGAAATACACCAGAAACAGCAGGATAGCCAGAGATACGAAAAAGGATGAAGCTGTCCAGTGAAAGAGACACCTGTCCCAGAGCTATTCATTTTTTCATATTTTGAGTCCCCCGACTCTTTAGATATGAACTCTGCTGTGAATCTTACTTTACTGCTCCAGCCAGCAGAAGGAGCTGTAGCTTGTAGCAGTTATGAGGATTAATGACATGACAGCTGGGAAGAAAAAGGTTGACATTGAAAGTTTGAGACATAAATTGTTTCCTGTACGCTGTAAAGCAGATGATTGATGGTTCTGTCCTCCTCCTAGACATCAACATGAACCGAATGAAGGAACAGACCTCGAGCTGGGCTGTCAGTCATCGACTTCTTAGGTGGAAACAACATGTTTAAAGTTAAGAAATACGAACAGGTGAGGACAGAATTATTTAACCGCCTCTATGAAAATTTCATCTGTTAAAAGTATTTCCCAAGTTCTGTTAAATAGAGCAATACATTTTTAGCACAGCTTTTCCAAACATCCTAGTTTTATTTTGGATGCTAACACAAAACAAAATTATCTCACAAAAAACAAAACTAATAACTGTTAAAATTACTAGCTCCCCTGATGCTAGGGGTCAATTGTGTGTCCTTGTTGCAAGATAATAACTTACAGTCATTTCAACATCTGCCAAGTAATCCTAGCCCATTCTTCTTTGGCAATTTGGTGGTATTTTGGCATAGACCTTGGTCTTCAGTACACGTCACAGATTTTCAATGGGATTCATGTCAGAGCTTTGTGCAGGACAATCAGTAACTTTAACTTTGGTTTTCTGGAGATTGTTCCTTATCACGAGGGACGTATGTTTCGGGTTGTTGTCACATGGAAGACAAAGTGATGACCCTGATCCAGTTTTGCAGCTGACTGCTTCAGATTTCTTTCAAAATCTTAACATATCCTTTTTTCTTTGTGATTCTTTCCACCTTCCAGACACACTGAAGAATCCCCACATCCTAAAACTCCCACCACCATGTTTCACTGTGGGGATGGTGTTCTTTGGGTTGTACGCCCCTCCTTTCTTTAAACAAACATAAGCACATAAGCTTTCCCCTCTTCTGACCAAGGGGCGCACTTTCAATATTCATAATTTTTCTCTAGGTTTTCCCTAGCATACTTCAGGCTGGCTTTAAGGTGCCTCTTCTACAGAAGTTGAGTCTTTGTTGGTCTGCAGTACTTGGAGAAGTTTTGATAAAACTTTAAAATAATTTTGGTAATTTAAGATAAGATAAGATAGGATAAGATAAGTTAAGATAGAACTTTATTAATCCCTCGGGTGGGTTCCTCTGGGAAATTCGACTTCCAAAAAGCACAGCAACGACCGAAGTTACAGTTACAGAATTGTTATATATATATATATATATATATATATATATATATATATATATATATACACACACACACACACACACACACACACACACACACACACACACACACACACACACACACACACATATATAAATACAGAGACAAATATAAATAAAATATACAAAGGGGATAAATAGAATAAATAGGAATAAAAAATAAAAATACAAGTGAATTGCACATTTCAAGTATTGAGTCTATTGCACTGTTGACTATTTACAAAAAGTATTGCACAAGGTATTGTACAGTGAGGTGCAGAGGCACTACAGCTTAGTTGTTCCCCCCTCCTTTGTCCTCCTGTCTCCCCTCCCTCTCCCCTCCAGAGAGGAGTTAAACAGTTTGATGGCGTGTGGGACAAAGGAGTTTTTAAGTCTGTTAGTTCTTGTCTTGGGGAGAAGCAACCTGTCACTGAACAGACTCTTCTGGTTGTTAATGGCCGTGTGCAGAGGATGCCCAGCATTGTTCATAATGTCCAGCAGTTTCTTTAGTGTCCTTTTCTCTGCCACTGTCACCAGAGTGTCCAGCTTCATGCCGACCACAGAGCTAGCCTTCCTGATCAGTTTCTCCAGCCTGGATGAGTCCTTCTTTGCTGTGCTGCTCCCCCAGCACACCACAGCATAGAAAAGTACTCCAGCAACCACCGACTGGTAAAACATCCTCAGGAGCTTCCTGCAGATGTTAAAAGACCTCAGCCTCCTAAGGAAGTACAGTCGGCTTTGGGCTTTTTTATACAGGTGCTCTGTGTTGCATGACCAGTCCAGTTTATTGTCCACCCACAGCCCGAGGTACTTGTACTTGTTGACCACCTCCACCTCCTCCCCCTCTATCTGAACCGGCAGTGGACCTTCTCTGGACCTCCCGAAGTCCGCAACCAGTTCCTTAGTCTTTGAGGTGTTGAGTTGCAGGTGGTTTGTGTGACTCCATGCGACAAAGTTCCTCACCAGACTTCTGTACTCCTCTTCCTGATCATCCCAGATACACCCCATGATGGCCGTGTCATCTGCAAACTTCTGAATATGGCATAATTCAGAGTTGTAGCAGAAGTCAGAGGTGTACAGGGTGAAGAGAAGAGGGGACAGCACAGTTCCCTGTGGTGCTCCTGTGCTGCTGACCACAGTGTCAGACGTGATGTCCTTCAGCCTGACGTACTGTGGTCTGTCGGTGAGGTAGTCGGAGATCCAAGCCACCAGGCAGGGGTCCACCTCCATCCTGTTCAGTTTTTCCTGAAGCATACAGGGCCGGATGGTATTAAAGGCACTGGAAAAGTCAAGAAACAGTATCCTGACCGTGCCTTTTCCCCCATCCAGGTGTGAGTGGGCTCTGTGTAGGAGGTACAGGATGGCATCCTCCACTCCGACACCCGCCTTGTATGCAAACTGTAGTGGGTCCTGGGCATGTTGTACCTGTGGTCGGAGGAAGTTGAGGAAGAGCCGCTCTAGAGTCTTCATAAGATGTGACGTCAGTGCCACCGGTCGGAAGTCATTCAGCTCATTGGGCCGGTTCCTTTTAGGGACCGGGACGATGCAGGATGTCTTCCATAGGGCGGGCACTCTCCCCAGTCGCAGACTGAGGTTGAAGACTCGTTGTAGCGGCTCCCCAAGTTCAGCAGCACACGCCTTAAGCATCCTAGGACACACCTTGTCTGGGCCTGCTGCCTTTCTGGGGCGAAGCTTCCTCAGTTGCCTCCTGACCTGATCCACTGTGACACTGGGAGATGTTTGGGAGGAGGGGAGGGGGGGAGATGTCTTGCTGCTGAGAGAGGGATTGGAGGAGGGGGGTGTCATGGTGTCAGGAAGGGGGGGAAGCGAGGGAGGCAGGAGAGTGGGGAGAGGACTCTGTAGTGAAGGTGAGGGTGAGGGTGGGGGGGTTGTGGGCTGGTCAAACCTGTTGAAGAAGTTGTTGAGTTCGTTTGCCTTCTCCACAGTCCCCCCCACTGTGCTTTTCTTGGTGTTGTGGCCTGTGATGGTTTTCACACCATTCCAGACCTCCCTCATATTGTTCCTCTCCAACTTCTGCTCCACCTTCCTCCTGTAGGTGTCCTTTGCTTCCCTCAGGCAGCGTTTCACCTCCCGCTGTGCTGCTTTCATCTCCTCCTTCACTTTGCTCCTGAAAGCCTTCTTCTTCATGTTGAGGACAGCTTTGACTTCCTGTGTTACCCACGGTTTGTTATTAGGATAACACCGTACCGTCTTAGCAGGGGCGACTGTGTCCACACAAAAGTTGAGGTAGTCTGTAAGACAGTGTGTCGCCCCCTCTATGTCCTCACCATGTGGGCTCAGGAGCACATCCCAGTCTGTGGTGTCATAGCAGTCTCTCAGAGCATCCTCCTTTTCTGGGGTCCATCTCCGGATGGAGCGCGTTGTGACAGGCTGCCTTTGGACGAGGGGTGTGTATTGTGGCTGTAGGTAAACCAGGTTGTGGTCTGACTTCCCTAGTGGGGGGAGGGGGGTGGCTCTGTATGCATCTCTCACATTAGCATACAGTAGGTCAATTGTCCTGTTGCTCCTTGTGGGACAATTCACAAACTGGTGAAAAGCAGCCAGAGTAGAATCCAGTGTGGCATGGTTAAAGTCTCCAGATATAATAATGAAAGCCTCGGGGTTTTGTGTCTGAAGTCTTGCTGTGACTGTGTGTATTTTCTCACAGGCAGCTGTTGCGTCGGCCCTCGGAGGGATGTAAACACACACACAGTTAACATGACTGAACTCCCGAGGTAGATAATATGGCCGCAAGCTAACAGCTAGCAGCTCCAGGTCCGGAGACGTGTCCAGGGTTACAGTATCTGTTGTTAACGTAGACAATGAGTCCCCCACCTCTGCTTTTTCCGCTGGCCTGCATGTCCCTATTGGCTCTCACGGACGTGAAACCGCATAGGTCTACGTTAGCCTGCGGCGTTAGCTCGGTTAGCCACGTCTCCGTGAAGATAAACAAGCTGCACTCACGGTATAGTCTGTGGTTGTTCAGAGCGCACAGTTCGTCAATCTTATTCTGTAACGAGTTCACGTTGCCCATGATCACTGTCGGGATTGATGGTTTGAATCGCCTCCGGTGATCCGCTCTCCTCGCTCCAGCTTTGCAGCCTCTGTAGCTCCGGTCTGTCCCTTTGTTCTTAGTGCCAGCAGCTCCGCTCTCGAATAGATGAAGGAGCTGGTTCCAGAAGTTTTGAAAAGTGCATTATCCATCTTGTATCGCTATATCTAAGAGGTATAAGTAGAGGAAGGTGAAAAAAAGTTTGAAAAGCCTAGTCTAAAAAAGTTAAAGTTAAAAAAAAAGGTGCGGTGTTCCAGAGCTACTTGGAAAGGCTGCCGTCACTCCAGCGCCATATTTATGAAGCATTTTGTCCTCATCTGTAAAGTGAATCTAGTGTGACAAGTTTACTGGCAGAAGCATTATGGTTGGGTTTATGTAAAATATGCACGTTTTCAGAAACTACAAGATGCTGCGCTTCAAATGAAGTGTGACAGGTTTACTGTTTTTCTGTTGTCATTTATTTTTTCCATACCGACAATGCGGTTAAATAAAAGGGCTGTGGATGACAGAACCGATCCTTACCTGTAATTCCAGTTTTAGACTAGTTGCCAATAACTTGGTGGATGTTACGAAGTTAACACATGCACTTAGAGTGTGTTATCTAACACTGACTCTGCTGTCACCTCGCCAGAATACACATTGTGTTATTTTCTTCTGCATATGGTTGAATTATGTGAGAGACGGAGCCAGTGAGTGAGTGAGACAATAAATCTGTTTTCCTGAATCTCATCCCAGTGTTTTTCTTTGTCTGTTTTAATTAACAGACAGCTGATAGGAATAAACTGAAAGCATCCTCTGGCAAAAACAGTCCTGCATATGTGCATATGTTTGGCTGTTTGAGAGAATCACTTTAACCATTTGGTGGTTACAATCTGCTGCGTGCAGTTTACTGCCATTCCTACTGCGTACACACCTGCAAATTGCAATTCAACAGAAAATAAAGTTGATGCATCATTCATGAGGACGTCCCTTATAACTCCTAATACAGCCTACTTCAAGGGAACATCGTAGAGCTAGCATACTAGTGAGTCATGAGTTAATGATTGATTCATAATATCCGTTAATCATTCATACTCTGCGCTTTCTTCATGACTCATTTCTGTTTAACTCTGATCCAAACACTGTAACCACTCATTCATTACTGATTATTTCAGCACTAATTGCTCTTTTTGTGTAACCGCAAGTAGTGATCCATGTGTCTGAATAACATCTCCTGGCTCTTTATTGTTGTGTAAATGTATTCGATAGTATTTGCACCAAATCTAAAAGTCACATACTGGAGACTGATTAAGTGTTTGATTTGAAGGGAAACAGATGAGGGCCCATTGAGAACATGTAATCAATTGGAAACTCATCTGTGACAACTTTTAAATTCATTTTCATTGATAAGACATAAATATACTGGTTTAAAACATTCCAGGTCTTATTAAAGGCCATTACATATAGTAGCCACAAGCTAAACAGTCACATTTTCAAACACAAAAGATGTAACTGACTTTTTTGTCAACATAATGCTAACCATATACCCAGCCATAATGAGTCTTTGCTACGCTGGTCAAATGGTGGTCCCTCTCTTCTTTAGTCTGGCCCTGATGTCCATGTTTTCCAAAAAGAATTGAAAATTTCAATTTAGCTAACCTCAGAACAGTTTTCCACTTTGTATCCCAGAGAAGACGTTATTTCTGAATCATGCTCACATATGGCTTCTTTTTTGCATGATCAAGCTGTAATCTGCATTTGTTGACGGCAGTCGTTTGTGTTCTCACACTGTGGTGTCTGAGGTTGTTATCATTTCTATGAAAGAATGATGCCTGATTTTGAAAATATTGATTTTCAACTTTGTTCCTTGCGCACAGAGATTTCTCCAAAATCTTGGAGTACTTTGATGATATCGTGTACTATAGATGATGAGATTTTCTAACATTTTTTTGTCAAAATTATTTCAAAGTTTGCAGGTTTTTTCTTTTGCAGACTGGTGAAGCTCTGTCTATATTTACTTCGGAAAAACGCCTCTCTTTAAGAGGGCACTGACACTGACTTTTATTAGCAAACACTGGATGAACATTAAATTTGTGGCTCTGTAATGCAACTTCATGCAACTTTTCCCTGTCCTCCTGATAAGAGTCACGATTCCTTGGGCCTCTTGAGGGCTCATCTGTAATTTGACATGCATTGAAACAACTAGTACTTTCAATTTTTGCTGAAACAGCAGAGCAATATATCAATCTTTATGTCACCTGAACACAAACATTTGGGCATGTTATCCATTTGGTTCCTGAACAACTTTGATTGTGTCACGGGTCTGGGTCCGTTGGATCCAGTATGTGGAGTTTCATGTTTTTGTTATTCCATGTTTGAGGTTATTATGTTTTGGTTTTAGTTTGCAGCAGGGATTGTTTTCTTGTTCTCTTGTTGTGTTTATGATGATGCTTATGATGTTTATTATTTAAGTTTCATGTTTAAGGATTTGTTCCCGGTTGTATCTCACGTTTAGTTTAGTTCAGGTTCCATGTGTCATTCTGTCTGTCTCTCAGTGTCAGGTCTGCGTCTTGGTGTGGTGTTCTCATTTCCTGTTTTATTGTGAAGGTCTGGGTCTCATGTGAGTGTGTTCAGTTTTACCTCTGTCTCGTCTTGTTGATCATTCCCAGCTGTGTCCACCACCTGTGTGTAATTCCCCTGTGTTTCTCTGGGTGTATTTAAGTCATGTCCTCCGTTATTGTAGTTGCTGGTCCGTCTGTGTATTCCACCCTGCCTCATCTACGTTTCTACCATGTCTCACCCGTTTGTTCTTCCTGCTGTCCGCCGTTAGTCTCTTCTGGTCGTTCTCGTTAAGGTTTGTGCTCTGTAGTTTAGTTGATCCCAGTATAGTTTAGTTCTAGCTCCATTTGCCGTTTGTATTTACTTTCATGTTCAATAAACCACCTTTACACCTTCACGACTGCCTGTATTTGGATCCTCCTTCATTTCCTCCACACGGCTCACCTCACTCGCCGTGACAGTATGGACCAGCCAGATATGGATCCAGCGGCATTCACCCCACCCACGGAGCTTCGGGACCTCATCACGAACTCCGCTTCAAAAATAATCAACCTGTGGCTAGAGCATGAGGGAGAAGCATTCCTCCACGTTCTGGAAGCCAGACTGCAACAGCTGCTCACGGATTATCCCTGGCTATTGGACTCACTACACCCACTCGTGCAAGACTTCATCCTTCACGAACTTCACCTACACCCACCAGCCACTACCGCTTCCCAACCCAGCCGGACGCCGGAGGTTTTGCCCGGCCCGCCGGAGGTTTTGCCCGGGAGGAAGCGACGATCGAGCCGTCGGCGCGTCGCCCCACAGCCGGAGATTAGGACTTCGGAACTGCCGGCTGTGGTGAGTGGAAAAGACGCTCCGTCTGTTTCACCAGTTCATATGACTGTTTATACCGGGGCTGTGTTTGTTGAGTCAGCTGCTCAGCCGGTAGCTCGGTTAGGTGCCCAGCAGTCGCTAACTCAGTCAGCCGCTCAATCATCACCTCCATTACAGTCACAGTCAGACCCAGTAGACACCATGTTACAGTCCATAGCCCAGTCAATAGCTCAGTTGGCAAGAGATTCATCAGCCTTATTATCAGTTCAGCCAGCCACTCCACCACCTGTTACTACTTCGCTACCTGTAGTTCAGTTGCCACCAGTTCAGCAGCCTGTCCACTCATTTACCCAGCCTTTATCCTCACAGCCTCATTACAAGCAGGGAACACACTCCACACAAACTTTTGCTGGTTCATTTAAGCTGGCCATCTCAGAGACAGTTGCTCCCTCTAGGGCCTCCCCAGAGGCTGGGTGTCAGTCACCAGCCAACTCTGGACCCCTAGAGGTCAAGACGCCAGCACCAGCAGCCTCACCGGAGAACTCACCAGAACAGTCTCGGCTCTCAGCACCCCCTGAGAGTTCAAGTGAGTTCACCCGTCCGCCTCAGTCCTCTTCTGAGTGTATTGGGGAACACTTTCAGCCCTCTGAGGACTGTATCCCACTGTTGCTGCCTGAGTCTAGCCACGGTGCTGCTCAGTCCCAGCCAGTGTCCACACTGGCAGAGGTCTCCGTACCTGCTGCTTCAGAGACTGGTTCCACTGGAGGGCCTGAGGAGCCCGTCCAGTCTCAAGTCATGTTAGCTGGGGGTTCAGGTGAACCCAGCCAGCGTCCTGCCTCGTCGGCTGGAGGGCCCGAGGAGCCCGGCCAGCCTCAAGTGTCGTCTGCTGGGGGTTTAGGAGAACCCAGCCAGCCTCAAGTGTCGGCTGCTGGAAGGCCCGTGGAGCCCGTCCAGCCTCAAGCCACGTCTGCTGGAGGGCCCGTGGAGCCCGTCCAGCCTCAAGCCACGTCTGCTGGAGGGCCCGAGGAGCCCGTCCAGCCTCATGCCACGTCTGCTGGAGGGCCCGAGGAGCCCGTCCAGCCTCATGCCACGTCTGCTGGAGGGTCCGAGGAGCCCACCCAGCACATCCTCACATCTGCTGGTGGTCCTGGAGGACCCAGCCAGCACATCTCCACATCACCTCCTGCAGCATGACCGCCGTCAGGTTCTGCAGCCGTCCCGCTGCCGTCAGGTTCCGCAGCCGTCCCGCTGCCGTCAGGTTCCGCAGCCGTCCCGCTGCCGTCATCATCATCTTCGCCTGGTCCAGCCTCCGTGTCTTCATCATCTTCGCCTGGTCCAGCCTCCGTGTCTTCATCTGCGCCTTGTCCAGCTTCCGCTCCGCCTTCGTCTGGTCCAGCTTCTGCTCCGCCTTCGTCTGGGCCAGCCTCCGTGTCTTCATCCACGTCTGGTCCAGCTTCAGCTCCGCCCTCATCTGGTCCAGCTTCAGCTCCGCCCTCATCCGGTCCAGCCTCAGCTCCGCCCTCGTCTGGTCCTGCCTCGTCTGGTCCTGCCTCGTCTGGTCCTGTGGTTGCCACGCCACCATCAGTGCCAGCTTGACCCGTTGCGCCTCGCCTCTGCCGGCCGTTTTCCGGGCCTCTAAGATGGCATCATGGCCTTCGGGGACGGCCTCCGGAAGGAGTTCGTCGCCACTACCTTCCAAGGGGTCGGCCTCCTGAACTGTTTGCCCGTCGCCGCCGTTGCCGTGTGCACGGTCGGCCTCCTGAACTGTTTGCCCGTCGCCGCCGTTGCCGTGTGCACGGTCGGTCCCCAGAACTGTTTGCCCATCGCCGCCATTGCTGTGTGTATGGTCGGCCCCCTGACTGTGTTATGGACTAGTGAACAGTCGTGTTTTGGTTCTGGACTCTCGTGCTCGGACTCTTTGTGTTTCGGGCCCTCCTTCCTGGGCCCCCTCTGCCCGCCCTGGCTTGGTGCTTGTGCTTTTTGTTTGGGGCTGTCGGGTGCCAGCCTTTTGAGGGGGGGTACTGTCACGGGTCTGGGTCCGGATTGTGTTCTACAATAACCAGTACACATTATTGATACTCATTAACTCAGCAATTGGTACAATAGATCGTTTACATTGTAGACTATGTACAAAAAGACAATATTGCCTCAAATAATCTGTGTATTTAAACCCTTGAGTCTGATGTTGTGCTCAATACCAGGATTATCTGAATGATTGGACAAGAGGAAGACTCCCCACAGGGTGCTAATGAAGACTCAAAATACATCTAGATTTAATATATTAAGATTATTGTTATGTGAAAATCCATGGAAATGGATTAAAACAGCATTGTTATGGCTTGGCAAACCATACACTAGTTGCTTCATATAGGGAAAAATATTCTAGAAATCCCATTTTTTCTTTTTCTTTTCTCAAAATCACTCGTTGAAAGACTTTGACACTTTAAATATTCTTTAAAAAAAATCAAAAGACAGCAAAGTATGTGCAGCTTTTAACTCTGTGGAGGATACTTAAAGGTTTTGTAGGAGTTTCCCCAGACAGTAGACTAGGAGAGAGCATGTAACCATAGAAATTGCCATGTTGTCTGGGGAGGCCTTTGACACTTTAAATATGCTTTTGTTCTGGACATCTCAGTTTAGACTACTACCTCTGCACCGTTAAAGATGAGCTGTATTCTTCTCAGTGTCTGGAATTATTTTCTGTTTGATTCCATCTGTCATCCCCTCAGCTGAAAGGGGAAAACAACCACATGTGGTCCATCTGTTCACCTGAGAACAACAGCAGCATGCAGCATGCGCACTCTGAACATGTCAGCAGCAACAGCACATATCTAACAAGACATCAAGACCACCAACACAATTTTCATCATCTGTTCCATGTAAAAAATGATCACAAATGTGCAGAGAAACCATGCAGTACAGCGCTACAGAGCCACAGAGCAGTTTGACAAGAAAGTCAGCTGAGTGTAGATGTAACAAAAACAAAAACCCACACAAATCTGAAATTAAACACATTTATCAGATTTCGACTAAAATATGATGCATATTTTATTAAATTTCCCTCTTTAAGTCCTCAAATCCTTCTATTGTGGCTGATAGAGGTCGACATAAAAACATGACAGCAGCAGAGGAGGCTAATCTGACAGATGGGTACAATACATCCTCAAACACACACTCCCGCAGACACACAAACTTGTACTCCTATACATGTGAGGGCAATGACTTAGGCCCTGTTCAGATTGAGAGCTTACACTGTTTCTCTTATGTAACATATTTAAAAAAAAATAGATGCAGACCCTATTTAATAGAGGTTTGAAAGATGATTCAAATATTTTTTTGCTTCACTTCCAAAACAAAACAGAACAGGCGGTGGACGTATGACAAAATGTACTGCTGGCACTCACAGAGAGACTGTTCTATAGGCAAAGTTATAAGAAATTATAAGGATTGTGTGGCATAAGCTACAAATAATAGACTAGACTATCTGTCCCCAACATCTGATTGGAGTTATATCTGAAAGTTACAAAAAAGCTTTAAAATTCCTCAAAGCTTTTCACCTTTCCTGTCACTGTGGCGACTATAATGCAACACTAGGTCAGCATATCAGTTACCTTCATCATTTTCCTGCATTTCATGCAACATAATTTTTATTTATATGGGAACAGTTCACAACAGTTTTCTCAAAACACTTTGTACTGTAAGATAAAGACCTGCAATATTAGAAAGTAGCTCAGCCACAACAGTACCAACAATCATGTTTTCCAGTGAATACATCAACCTGACTTTGATTACTGACTGCTTCTAAAACTCTGTGTGGGATTAAGTAGTTTTGATTGAAATGCCTTGAACGCACCTGGATAGATTGAAATTAAACTTTTTATGAAGATATGGACAATAACTTTGGTGATCACCTGACTTTTTAAATAACACCATCTTTAAAACTTTGTTCATGCTGAGAAAAATACAGTGGCCATACACTTGGTCCCCCACTTGGGGTTAACTTAGCTAGTATAGCAGCCTGGTGTGTAAAGTTCTGCTGACCTAGGTGTGACTGAGTCAAGCGAGCATGACATGTTTATACAACATAGCTCATTCACCCATTCACATCCATTCATACAGCCATGTCGAAGCGCTTTCTATTTAACATTCACACACATTCATACATGGAAACATTGAAGAGCAACTAGGGGCTAGTATCTTGCGTAAAGATATTTGCCATTTTGATGGAGCAGTCAGGAATTGAACCTTCTGATTAGTAGATGACCCTCTCTACACCTACTCCAAAGATAAAGATAAGATAAAGATCCTACAATAATACAGATGAAACAATCAGATGACCCCCTATGAGCAAGCACTTGTCAACAGTGGAAAGGAAAAACTTCCTTTTAACAGGACGAAAGCTGTACACATACATGTAGCGTCACTGTCACGCACTACACATCACACACATTCACTTTCCCTGGAATCTATCGGTCCACCCGTTGGCAGGTGATTGCTAGGCAACATGATGATTTAATAATATAGATTAAAAAATAAATTTGAGGGGCCTTATATGCTCCTGTCTTGTCCAAGTTTGGGCAGTCACTTCCTGACTGTGTAGACAGAGTTCATGGACAGGCATGCTAAAGTTTCATGGTGGTGTTTTATTGTGAGCTTTAGGTGGGGAACAAAAAGGACAAAGTGTTTATTTCCAGCATAATTCCAGAAATACTTCACTCTTTGTAATGATATGTACCTTCTCATACTCCGGTACAGTCTGGAAAGATAATTATTTTCTTTTAAAAAGGCAAAGTATGCACTATGATTAGAATTAGACATTTATTCTTTGCACATAACAGGTCAATAACAGCTAAACCTTCCACTAAAAGTCTATTTTCCAATTAAACTCTTTCTGACTCAACCAGCTGATTATTGAAAGCTTCAGACAACTTTCTGTCTTCTTTTGTAAGCCTCTCTGTATATTTGCATGCGTTTGAGAGAGATAAATGGCTTCAGGATGAAATGGAGTGCAAAGCTGCAGACAAAACACTACTTTATCACTTTCCTTTCTTCTCACTTGCTCCTCTAAACTAACAAACCAGATGAAGAAAGATGCACAAAAAAGACAAAAAAGTGAAAAAATACCAAAACAAAAGAAAAAAAAAACATCAGTACTACATTTTTTATGACATGTCCAATAATATTTATGACTTAATATACTGTACACATCACATATTATGGCTTAACATTGTTATTCATTCTGTTTCTTTGCTTCACACCAGCAGCAGCCTGAAGGCAGCGTTCATCAAGACTGAGCACAGAGAAATGTCGGTATGAGGCCATATCCTGAAGGAAATTAAATAGAAGCAAGCCGTTTCTCCATCAGGCAGAGGCACCACAATATTTATAGCAGAGCCTTTTATTTTCATCATCAAAATCACCCCATATTACATGAACAGTTCAGTTTGGACACACTTCATCCAAATTTTATGGTTTTGAGATATTCTAATACTTCTGCTGCCACTCCAATAAAGAGGACATCAATTTCAGGCATTTAATTACCCATGAAATATTATTCATCCAGTGTACTGGAGGTAGATATAGTTCATGGATTACTTCAGGTCATGTTCACAAAAACGAATAAACACGTACTTTACATTAAATCTTAAGACTACAGCATATAATGATACTTCAGACAGTTACAGCTCAGCTCTCTTAGATGTATAAAGCTCAACAGCATCAAGAAGATCTTAATTAAAAATGAGAACTTCAAGGATTAGAAGCCTCCAATTTTTTTTTATTGTGATCATTGGAAGATAACAAGCTGTTCTCTGCTCCTCAGTGAAATTCATACTCAGCCTCGCACTGTAAATACAGCAATGTTATTTCATTTAACTGTGTTACATTGTTTTGGTGTACTTATATTGAGTTGTTTACACTATAGCGGTTCATCCTTGTTTGAATTCATCATTTCCATGTGGCATGTTTAAGTAAGGAACAGTTCTGAAATTACAAACACAAAGAATCATGGGACTATTTTTTTTTTTTTTACTTCTAGCAGTGCCAGGTGATTGGCACACCATCTTTGCATTTACTAATGAACTTCTGTTATTCTGTAGTGTGCTGGGACCTAGGAGACACACACACTGAAGTCCCACAGCTGGTGCTGCACACAAAACCAGAAGGGGAAGCTGAGAATCCCAGGCTTCCCTCACCCCAGCCGCCTCTTCCACCTCATCCAGGGGAACACAGAGTCATTCCCAAACCAGCTGAGAGTTATAATATTGTCAGTGAATCCTGGGTCTGTCCTGGGGCCTCCTTCTGGTAAGACATGCCCAAAACACCACAATCAGAGGCATCTGTGAGGTATCCTAGTCAGACGCCCAGACCACCTGAACTGCCTCCTTTGGAAAGAGGTGGCTTTACTCGGAGACTCTTCCAAATGACTGAACTCCTCACCCCAGAGAGCCCAGCCACCCTTTGAAGGAAACGTATATCTAGAATCTTATTGTTTTGGTCACTACACAGAGCTTGTGACCATAGGTGAGGGTAGTAAAGGAGATTGTAGACTAAGTCACCAACTTCGCTTTACCCTATGCTCTGTCATAAAAGATGCTCCAATCTCATGGTCCCTTCTTCAGTCATTCATAAACAAGACCCTGGAGGCTGGAGGTCCCCACCTGATGAAGCCAACCCCTGGCTAATCATAGTTAAGTTTTAATACTTTTATCATTTCAGGTTCATAAACTCAATCTGTTGAAGTTGAACTACTTTAATGTAGAGAAGAGCTCATTCATTGGATATACTATGTTAAGTTCATGTGACTTCATTTGCTGGAATACTACACAAAAAAAGTATAGCTGACGCCTCTTAAATTGGCCTAAAATTCTGACTGATAATGAGTTGTCCCTATTCCATAATTCTGATTCTTATGACTGAATAACAATGTTTGATTGTTGGTTTTCTTTCAGTAATGTTGGAGGATCTTTGCAATGCATAACAGCCTCAAGATGACCACTGCTATAAACCGGTAACACAAAGTTGCCCATAGTGTGATAGACTGGTGACCTGGTGCACACCACCTTTTGCCCTTCAGCAGCTGGGATAAGCTCCGGCGCCCACACCCCGCCACCCTGAATCACATAAGCATATTATTGATGGATAGATAGACAAAACATAAAACACTTGCATATATTTTTTCACTCTTCTCTTTTGAAGAAACACCTCTGCAATGTACATAAAACTCTGCAACACTGTACTGTGCGTAATTTTTAGTTTTTGCTGTCATTATCTTACAGGTGAAATCTCATCAGTGTCTGCTAATGCTAATTCTTTAAGTCTACATCTAGCTTTATATGGTTACCCGGATTAATATAAATGTTGAATATGTTCCTAGTTTAAACTGGAGATTTTGAAAAGAACACTTCCTGGGTGCTGAGTGTATAAAAAGCAAATGTTGTAGGTCTGTATAAAGCTCACTGGTAAATGAGAATAAGGCTGAATGTTTTGGGTATTTTTTACAGAGCTCTGTTCTCTTTCTGTCTTTGTTCATCTTTTCGTATCCTTTATTCTTCTTTAACGGATGTCGTTTCCATTCTTTCTCTCCATCACTTTGTTTCTGCGCCTCTTTGTTTCTCCGTCTCCTACGCTCTACTTTTTTTCTCTCTCTCTCCGTCTCATACTACGTCTGTCTTCGCTGTTTAAGCTTGTTCGCCTGGTCACACTCCCTCCCTCTTTCTCTTTTCTGACTAAAACCTTTAAATTTCCTTCTGCTTCATCGTGTTTGTCTGCTCGTCACGTATTTGATGTCATACTGTAAAAACAGGATCATCCTCTCTGCTTTTGTTGTTGCCCGGGGAAATTTGTAACACGCACACACAAACACAGAGCTCATTGGTGTAGCCGTTGAAGTCATTTTGACTTCTGTCACATTTGGTGTGTTCATAACCAGACCATTTGCATTTGTTAGAGGAAAATTTATTTTTTAATTTTTAACTTGTGTTTCATGTCAATGTTCACTATTAATTTTATTTCCCTTTTTCATGTCAGACTGATGCAGTTGAATATAAAAGACCACTAGTGATATCGCAGCAGCTCATGGGTTCGGGCTGAGCCACAGGGGTTTGTTTCAGTCTCAGCACGATAACATATAAACAAATTTAGCCTCTGTAGGTGGGTCACTTTCTCTGAAGGAACATTTGTATCTTATGAACATTATTTAAACCCTCATGCTGGTGTGCCGCCCTGCCTGCATGAGTGGTGAGAAATGTACAAGACCTCTGAGCTAAATCCTGAGCAGCTTTCAGAAATACACAGACACATAAACTATGACAAGTCTGATACCCACAAACAGCCTGTTTTCTTTTGCAAAGAATGCAGAGTTCTTTGAAAGTCACAAGACATTTTTAACATGCACCTGGATGTTCATGAAGTCGAACGAAAAATGGTAAATATTGCATTTATATGTTAAACACATTTTCAGTAAATTGATTGACATTGTTTTTAGAGCTTTTAGTTCTTCTTTTCAGACTACAAGACATAAAATGTCCAAAATTCACAAAAATCTAATTTTCTAAATACACTTTCATTTATTAATAAAGAAATTTTACAAAATGCAAACAAGATATTAGTTTTGATGACCAAATTAGATACATTTTTTAAAATTAAAGCATAATCCAAACATTTCTTGCTGACCAAGAAAGAAGCCCCTGCTTCAAAGTTCACCCTTTCAGGCTCAACTAGAATGCCTACTTAGACAAGCCAAATGGCTACAGTTTCAAGTTGTGTTTGGAGGAGTAAAGGTGAGGCTTTTAAACCTATGAACACCAACTGGCAAGCATGGTGGTGGTAGCGTCATGCTCAGGGCTGGAAAACAAGGAAAACAGCCAGTTTAAGCAAGATCTCTATATAATTCCTGAGTCGAATTATCTGTAAGCCACTTTGCAACCCACCTTCACCCCAACTCTTTGTTTCATGCTGATGTCATGTCATGCCATTCTGACTTAATGGCTTATCTGTTATTGTTCCCTGCATGAGGCTTTTCATGTAAGAATATTGACAAGCTCCCTCAACAGATGGGAAGAGAAAAAAAAATCATATTTTCTTCTCATCTCTTCACCATCAGTCCACCTACAGTGTTTTGTGTACTTAATTGAGATATATGGTTGCAATCCTCATAAGCAACAAAACAAGACAAACCGAGTCTAATGAAGAATGACGTTTTAAGAATTATTTGCACAATACATATAATTCATACCATAATAAATGAACAGCAGGTGATGACAATTCTTAGATATACTCAAATCATTTGTTTTATTAGTATTTCAGTGTTATTTGTGTCCTTTCTTGCATATCAGACACACCTGGTCCTCAACAGGTGTGGTGACATTTAATGTTGTTTTTCCAGAAGTAAGCTACCAATTACTGACCAGTCTGCACTTATTTTAACTTCCAACAGCTGTGAGTGTCTTTTGCACATCAGATTTACATAATTCTGTGCTAACAGGTTAACCCGAGCCACCAGTTTGAGTCTAGTGGTTCAATTTTATTTCACTAAGACAAGCAATCCAGCATAGTCAGCTTCTGTCAGCCTGAATCTATGGCTTATGTGACAAAATACCACATTATAGCAGAATGAGACACTAATGAACAGACATGCTCACAGTGGATGCATTTAAATGAAAGAAAATTCTGTTCTGTGTCTGCCAACAGTTCAAGGAATGAATGAACTCAGTTTATAACAAAATTGTCACCACCTGCTGTTTTCTTTTTGGTTTTGGGGGATTTTTTGTTTTGTTTTTTTCATCAAACCCATCATTTTGTGTGCTTGTGCTCCATTTTCACATGAGGTTGCATTAATTACATCTTCGGCGAAAAGTGTGAAGCCCACATATTGAGTATGAAACATCTTTAATTCGAGTGGGCATGTCCTTAACTTGGCTCTGTCAGCCAGCGTGAAACCCTCCATATTTCAATTGCAAATATACAAATGATTTTTTATTGCATTCATTCAACTTTAGTAAAGTTTTATGACTAATATAGTCAGGGGAACCTTATTCTTCTAAAACCAGAATTACATGATCCCAGCTATCACAATCTCTTTAGCAAATGCCTCCTGTCAGACTCAATAATACATACATTTTAAAAAGGATTTATATATTCTCTCTCTTATACTCTGCATCCAAATAATCTGCTCTCATCCATCATTTCTAGTTGATCTAAATTCACTTCAGTGAGATAAAAAGGTTTAAATTTATGAAAATAATCTTTTTTTTCAAGGAGTAGCTATTAAACAGGTGGTGAGGACATCAAACATTTTTAGGAAACATCTTTAGCTTAGGCTGCTGCCCCCGCGACCCGGCCCCGGACAAAGCGGATGAAGATGGATGGATGGATGGATCTTTAGGACAATGAGCAGGTGAAATTATGCAGTTATCATAGATTATGTAGTCTAAAGAGTAGGAAAATGTGGGGCTTACAGATGTATTGTTTCTGCACCATTTGTACAAAAATGTGGTTAGACAGAGTAAACATTTCTGAAAAGATTATTTTGTGCAAAATATTATATTGTGTAACCAATACTCATAATCCTAGTTAGTAAGTATTTATGAACACTGTGTTAAGAAATCAGTTACAATCAATGATCTCCAATCATATGAAATTTTACAGTCTGAATAATACCTTTCTTAAATGACATTATAGTATATATTCTATAGTATATTCACAATCCTTCGCAGTATGAATGGTAGTATAATGTCTGAGCCATCAGGTACGTTGCCTACCTGGTGACAAATCTCGTGGACCACCACCATGGTGAGTTCCATCTGATAGGATGAGGACGACACGTCTGCGTCCAACAGGATCTTCTGCTCCACGAAGACACTCAGGCCCCAGTTCTCCATGGCGGCGTAGGGGTGTTTGGGCACAGCCAACAAGTCTGTAAACCAATCATGACAACAACAACACATTACGGCTTTTCAACACATGCTGAATGTTTTCCTGCATTAATAAACTCTCAGCGAGATTCCACCACTTAAATAACAGGAGGCGATCGCTGTGACAGAATGACTGCTGGCATCGGTGCGGTTCCCATTTCGGGTTAAAATTAAACTCATGAGTCATTTTAACTATGTGCCAAAGGAGCCTTTCATCCACACAACATAGATATATGGATTTTTCAAGTTATAACTCTACATATATCTGTATGAGAGAGAAGCAGTCCGAGAGAGAGATCAGCTGAGATGTAACAAAAACGAGTAAATGTAGAGAAATGTCCTTTGGGTGGGGAAACTTGGGTTGTTTTTCAGAAAAGGCATTTCTCTCCAGTGAATGAGTGACCGGTTCAGGTCTTAATTTAAATTTAAAATCACAAACTTCTGGCATTTCAGCTGCAGCGACCTTCGTCAGAGGATCACTTGCAGACAACAGGAGACATTATTATTTCCTCTGAGAAGGAAAAGTTAAGGACAAAATAATACCTCAGTCATAAAGAGGAGCAGAAATGAGCAAAAAATTACATGAAATTTACCAAAAATATTCTCTTCATGAATTAAACAGTATTTCTTTGAGACACACAAGGAAAAAAAAGGCACTACTGTAACTAAGACTTGCTTCCATTTTGAAGCCTCTCCAAACCAATTCATATCCAATTCTTTACCCGCCATTCCTGAACCCTGAGAAAATCAAATACCTGGGTGTCATCAAACGTGCTGCCTCTTTGGCATTGATAGTGGGTACTCATTTTAACCCTTGTGGCTTGAAACTCATAGAGACCGGTCTTGAATTTTTTAAGGCAACTTTTCTACCTTAAAGTCACAATATAAAAGTTGATCTTTTAACATTTTAGGCTTCAGTCTCAGAGGCCTAGATACTCAGTTAAGGTTAGGATGACTCCCTGGCGACCACTGGTTGCTAGTGAAATATCTATATTTCTCCATAAACTGGTGAGTTAGTTAGTTGTCCATTTTGAAGAACATCATTAAACAGAAGTGGTGTCTTATGGAACAAACTATCAGCCACAATGCAGACTCTAGATGCCTTCCCTTCCCCCGAGTCACACGTCACCTCAGGTTAGGTCACATGTGGGTATAGGGCAAGATTTCATATTGGTTTCACTCTTAACCCACAGTGATAGTAATGACCCATAGCTTTTTTCATACTGTGGGCCACTATTGATTATATTACCATATGATCAATAGTGAGCCAACAACCTTCAAAACCACCTCCAAAGGGGTTAACCCCCACTAGGGGTTAAATACTTTCAACTTCTTGTCTGTAGAACCGAGGAAGCTTCTTGAACGGGACCCAAAACATCTTCACAAATCTAAAGATGTCCAGTTTTTTTCTAAACTCTGAGACAACCACCAGAATGGAAAATGGACACATTCACCTTCAAAGTACAATTTGCGTGTTTGGAAACGTGCTGATTTCAATGTAGGATGCAACTTTTACTTTGATGGCAAGCAGTCTCTCCTTTGATGATGATTTTTCACTTCCCACAGTTTTGTGAAAACTGTCTGGTGTGTCTTTGCAGTGTTTCCGTATTTTAGATAAAATAAGGAAAAGTATAATAGAGCCACTGTAATGGCATGTACTGTGGAAGAAAAGGCGGGGATAATATTTCCAATATGAAAATAAAACAGTCCAAACAAAAAGCAACAATCTGGCTAAAACAGAGAAGCAGGAATGTAAAAACACAGAAAGAATTAAACTGAAGACAAGTGAAACTAATAAGGGTGAAGAGCACAATCATAATCGCGGGAAGAAAGAAACAAGAAAAAGGAGGTAAATGCAGACAAATTCCTCACTTTGTCTACTCTAAGTGGAGAAGAGGAGGTTATTAGAAGAGAGATTAGAGGAGGCAACAAACATCTAACAAAATGAAGAATTCATACTGCAGAGCTGTGAAAGCGATGTCGATTAAACATGACATGTGACACAGATGCATCATCTGTCTGTTCTGTGTTACAGCCTTTTGCTCTACTTTGTTTTCTCTGTCAAACGAACCTAACACTGTTCATGACAAGTTATATATTTACTTTAAATTAATGCTGTGTCAAGAATATATAGCTATGATGAGTATTGAATCCCATATTATCACATCAGCAAACAGCGACAGGTAGATAGTTTGACTGATCATCTTCTAACCAATACAAATTATGAAGACACATCGTTTACAGAGTCTTACTTCTTTCATGGTTCTTAAGACTTTTTCCTTATATTTATTTGTGGACCTTCTGTTGCCTTGCATGTCCCTCCTCCTGATGGAGTATGCAGCAGCCAAAAACTGCAGTTACTCGAATGCCCACTAGAGGCCACCTCCAAAAGAGTCGATCTCCATAGACTTCCATGTCAAAATGTTCAAATTTAGAGCAGAAAACACTTGGTTCAAGTTGTGTGTGTGCTTTCTTTTTTTAATTTATATTTTTTAATGAAACCCAGGTTTATAATTATGATCATGGTTACTTTCATCAGCACCTGTAGTAAGCACCTGTCACTGAACTGGACCTCTTAACATCTAACTTCTGGGTATTGGTTTAAATTTTTGTACTGCTTAGAGGTATCTGTGTTACTATGGTACTATGGTGCGTTACTAATATTGATAGACCTCAGAGTATTCAAACGAAAGTTAATAACTGATCAAATAAATGTCCTGGGGAGTTTCAAGATAGTTTCCAACAGGTGATAACTGCTTCTAGAAGGACTCTGACATTTACAGTTCACCAAGACTTTTCCTTCTCATCCACATAGGGTCATTTCTGTCTCAAAAAACAAAAGAAAAAAAGCTTCTAAAACACAAATTCTGAAGCTACAAAATGCAGAATCCAGAATGCAATGAGTGACATCACAGCATCTACATCCATCTTTCATATACAGAATATGTAACTATTCCCAGGGATTCTGAGGACAGATTGCATTTTTTTTTATTTAATTAAAACAATAAAATATATTTTAATGAAATAAAAGGCTGAATCAATGTTTCCCCTCATTAAAAGCTTCAGGGCGCACCTTCTGCCTCAGTTTGCACCTTTTTGATGTTGTTCCATCACACGAACAGAAGTCACACTGTCAACAACACTTGAGCAAAACAGGACATCAGTGCTCTTCGGCAGCTGTCGCTCATCACATGATCTGAGGGTTATTGCTGGTGCTCTCACTCGGAGGTAGCAGCACATGCACAGAGGCAAATGTTTGCACACACT
Source organism: Maylandia zebra (assembly GCF_041146795.1). Lineage (NCBI taxonomy): Eukaryota > Metazoa > Chordata > Actinopteri > Cichliformes > Cichlidae > Maylandia > Maylandia zebra. Next base: position 18,937,295 of record NC_135183.1, read on the forward strand.
CATGTGAAACCTGTTGTCGGAGCAGTTTCAGAGCTAGAAACACTCCTGCTGGGAGCTCTCACACATCCACATGTTCCCACTGATATCTATCTGCTGGGTTTGTTGTGGAGTGTCTGAGTGCCTTCCTCTGTAATCACAGCCCAAAGGACAAGCAACTCAACTTTGGTGGACTGCTTTAAGTGAAGCCAGATTACAGGTGTTTAAGTGTAATCTTATATTATGGTACCCGCAGTGACTTAGTGATATTCGATAAACTCTACAATCTGCAGCACATATTGTAAACAGCTTAAAGGATTACTTTATAAAGGGTTCTTTACCGAGTGGCCCAAATGCAATGTTGATTTAATCGCTGCTGCTCTCAGAGAGGTGTTACCGAGGCATGTGCAAACATTCCTGAGGATGCTTTAATGTCTCCCATGACCTCTTCTGTGCAATCTCCAACACCCTGATGTTGTTTTGAAGTGCTCATGCTAAAGATAAGCAAAGTGTTTTCAACCTGTACATGGATGAAGATGTTTCTAATCAAGTACAAGCACCTGGTTATAAATGTCAGAGAGCTGAGGTATGAATACAGATTAGCAATGATGATATTTGGATAGCCTTGGGCACATTCACAAACCGACTCTTAGTGGGTTACTAACGCTGCGTGGGTGTTGCAAAACACGGAAGCTGTCTGTAGATAGTGCTCAGTATCAGCCCGGGGTGTAAAGTTAAGAGATATTTGAGGAAACACGCATAACAGAAGTTAACAGAAAAATAAAGAGGATTTAACGGGAGGCTGTTTGATGATACAATGCAAGTACTGCTTTCTCTTTGATGGATAGATTTATGTGGGAGAAATGGCCGGTTATTTCCATTAAAATGAATCCTTTAAAACGCTGATCTGAGGATTTTTTTTTCCTCTAAAGTAAATCCTAACATCTGCATATTTTCTGTGCTCCTTATCTTTGTTTTATGTATCATCCTACACTCACTCTGGGAAAACAATGGTTGGAGATCACGACGAGGCCAAATATGTTGCAACCATGTACAACAAACAAAGACATTTCTCCACATAGTTAAAAAAATTTCTTAACCATGCATTTCAAAATAAAAGAAATATTTTATAACATTAATCACCTTTTTTAAAACCAAGAATTAAAAAAGAATGATGTTAGCTTCTGATTCGGTTACTCTGAGTACTCGTGGTGTACTTCTTCACAACAGCCACTCCTGCAAAAGCAAATAAGCGGCTCCACTGTTCTGTCTGAACGCTGAAGATTTCAGGTTGGGGAAAAACAAATCTAGAAATTTCATGGTATCCAGTTCAGTAGTTAAGACATTTCTATCAGAACTAAAGAGACTCACTGAGTGTTGTTTTGAGTCCATTCCATGTAGCATTCCAAGTATTTTTATAATGTACTTCCCAAACTTTTTTATGTGTTGATATTTTACTTTTTTGGACAGGGGGTTGAGAAAAATTTGTAAAATAAAATGAAGACAAGGTTTGTAGTTTGGTAATGAACTACGAACTGGTAAATGCATCGATGGATAGGAGATCATAATCTGCTTTGGGTTTTTAGAGGCATGTTGGAGGTCACTGATCTACCAAATCAAAATTTGTGATTTTCAGGCTGTACTGCCTAGTTTCACTGGGATTTTAACAATACTTGGTAAACAACAATATGCCTAAACACTGTCACGAGTCAAAATGAACCTTCAGAAGAAGAAATCAGCCAGCTGTCTTGTTTTTAACTCATGCACACAGCATCACAGCAGAGAGCTGAGCTCAGTCAGTTTGATGTTTGAGTGTGAAAGCAGAACTCTGCAGTTGCTGTCAGTCAGCTCAGCCTGCTAGTTAATCAGGTATGAACACATGTTACGATGCGACTCCTTGGACTGCCGGGTGGCCTCTTTTACCCAGCATGCATCTTCTGGCATCGGGAAGGCAGTCATGAGGACCTGCTGTGTTAACTGTTTTGAGGTAGCTAAATGTCTGTGGAGCCTGAGGGTTGGAAGCGTGCATGCCATATAACTCTATGTGTATCCTCACATGAAATATGAGGAGATACGATGTGAATTAATGTGGAAAAAACTTTATTGTTGTATTTCCACAATAATGATGATAATAACAGAGTGGATCTGGCACTCATGTAACTTTATATCGAAGCCTAATGGACTAAATGTCAAGACTGACTATGTAATGGGTAGGGAGCTGAAACTGTATGTTTTTGAAGTCTCAACGTTACAGCCTCAACATAATTAACAATATTTTTTTTTCTTTTGAGCCAGAAGTTCTTGTATTTGGATGAGATGGTAGAGTTATTAGCTCATATTAGACACTAGACTTTCACTCACCAAAACTGCAGCAAAACCTTTTGGATGGGCTGTACAATTAAGGGCAAGGACACGGCATCAAGGATGCTCCAAATACCTTGCATGGCGCTCTCATGGTGCTCAGCAAGCTGAAGGTGTGAAACACCTTCAATGGACTGAAAAACGCTCTTCTTCTGTAAAAAGGATGGCATGGCTTGAAGAAGACACACAAACCCAACCTCAGGATTCGCAAGATGCTTACTCATAAAATTTAGGCAATGTATGTTGTGTTATGTATAGTAAACACAAAGTCTGCATGGTATTTTGCATGAACGTGTGCTAATGGAAGGACCTAAATTGAGGCACAATAATGATCTGAGTTCATGTAAAGCATTGCAAACTGCAAGCAGCCAAGTCAGCACCCACTTGTCAATCAAGTAGCCACATTCAGAACACTGCAGTAATGCAGGTAATGCAACTGTAAGCCTTAAAGCAATATAAATGGGCATATATGGGGATAGGGAAAAATTCACCTTTGATACAGTTGTTATGAAGGTCAAATTGGCTGTTTATATAGAGCAAATGTTAATTTGTTGCAAATTTTAATATAGGCGTCTATGGGGACTGCATCATTGTTGGACTAGACTTCATTGGTCATTAGAGGAACTGTAGTTTCTAACATTTCAGGCTTGCTCTAACTTAAAATAAGAATCGTGACAATTAGAGTGGGCTTTTGATTTTGCCTGAAGGCTTAAAATCAGCTGCCACACATAGAAAATTTACTCTCACACTGCACTCTGTGGTTGTGTCCCAATTTTCCAGCATCGATGAACAAAACAACAGAAGAAAGAAGATCTCTGCTGCTTTCTCACACCAATGGCTGGTGAGGACAGTGAGCAAGTTTGCATGCAGATGTTCTTCATCTGTTCTAATTATCGCTTCTTCACACTAATAAAATTAAGAGAGTAAGAGAGAATTGTTGTCGGAGCTTGCTCACCCATGCTATATATATAAAGCTTTAAACAACCCTATATTGCAGATCAGTTGCACCCATCAAAAACACCTGCTTTGGTTTAAAGTTAGAGGTGTGAATTTTTTTTTACATTGATGATGTGTTTCTGACACCAAGATATTAATAGGAGAAACTGGAAATGTCATGAGGTTTACATGCCTAAACTCCATCAAAGAGAAGTTCTCAGCATCAGGAAAATAAATCAGGAATATAAATATTATTATATTGCCAATAATCAGAGGTGTGGACTCGAGTCACATGACTTGGACTCGAGTCAGACTCGAGTCATTAATTTTATGACTTTAGACTTGACTTGAAAAAATGTTCTAAGACTTGTGACTTGACTTGGACTTTTACACCAATGACCTGGGACTTGAATTGGACTTGAACCGGTTTACTTGAAAAGACTTGATATTTCACCCCAAATATAAAATTGAACATACATATTATATAGAGATTGAAAATGTGACGTCATTCAGGGGTAAAACCCCAAAGGATTCTGGGAACTCGTGGCAAGAGGTACTAGCGCACGCAGGCTTTCAATTGAAATCAGTCACACAGCGATAAAAAGAAACACAAAAATGGCAAGAAGCTGTTGTATTATTAACTGCAATAGCCGGTCGCATGACAGCCACGGGAAGCCGACGGGTAAAGAGATCGGTTGTTATCGGATTACGTCGTTGAAGAGAAATTGTTCAAGCCATGTTTCTGAAGTAACAAAGAGGCGACGGATGGCCTGGATTGCAGCCATTCAAAGATCAAATATAACGTCCCAGAACACTCCAGCTCACAGGTTAGTCTGCTCCAAGCATTTCCACAAAGGTCAGTGTTTTGTAGTAGTTAATACGTCATTTTCTTAACATAATTGGTGATATAGGTTACAAGCAAGTCTGGCGCTGAACAGAAATTGTCGCGCTATGCTCCTTTATTTATTGTGCATAAATAGTGAATTGTCCTGACACAATATTGCGTTTCGCTTCTGTTATTATGGTACATTGACAAAAACATATACTTTTATTCACAGGATAAAACAGGTTTTTTGTATCACTAATTGCCCAGTACGATTACAGCATACAGTATTATTGTCACTGCTACATTTCTGTGATGCTACCAGAAATTATTTCCACTACTAATTAATTACCATTGAGCTCAAAGGTTATATTAATAAACGGTTAACGAATGTGTATTTATGATGACGATTTGTGAGACTGGTAAACTTATGATACGTACGATGGTCTTTCATTCTATACGGTGCATTTCAAGGTCCTGTACCCATCCGTCGGTAAACTGTACCTGGGCTTGTTGCAGTGACCTGAAGTTACTAAACTTCATGAGTGTATGCACTCACTCCAAGAACCATATAATTATAAATATGCATATAAATATGCTACAACGAGATAGCTGACTTCATCTAACTAGCAAATGTTTTCCAGGCTACGTTGGTGAAGCAGTTTTTTTTAATGTGTATGATATTTTTGTCATGCGATTTTAAAGCCGGTCCTACAACCGCATCCAAGAATAACATGCAGCTTATCTCAGAACTGTCGGTGAAAATTATTCTTGGAGCTAGGTTTAATTGAGCTGCATTTTAAAGAGGTGCAATTTCACAATTTGTGTATATTTTCTAAGTTCACTATTTTGTCATGTGTTGAGAAAAACACAGATTTAAAAATTACATGGTCTAATATTTACATTTAGCATATAACTGCAACATGCTTTTTTCGTCGTTTTTTTTTAAAGACTCGAAAGGACTTGAAATTCAAAATTTCCGACTTGTGACTTTACTTGGACTTTTACACCAGTGACTTGAGACTCGACTCTGACTTGCCTGACATTACTTGAGACTTGACTTGAGACTTGAGGATAAAGACTTGAGACTTACTTGAGACTTGCAAAACAATGACTTGGTCCCACCTCTGCCAATAATGCGAGCAGCAGCTATGTCAATGATTCTAAACTGAACAAAATGATCAAAGAGTTTTCCTACCAAGCAACTTGAATGAAGTTTTTGTAGAAAAAAAGGTTTGGTGTGAAAAGCCCCGGTAGCCTTGTCCAGATATAATACATCACATTATATTTTCAGTGTCAGACTGCTCATAGTGTTCACACCTGATCCATCATCCAGCCTGCAGCTGTCACAGTGACAGCAGAGACTGTCTCGGTCAATGTCTGACTGATCAGCTGTGTAGCAGTTTTTAGAAACAGTTTGTAGGTCAGAGACAGCGCTCTCTGCTACAAGTAAGTAAACTACCTAAACTCACATTGATCAGCATGGCAGCATGACTTTTTTTTTCTACCCAAACTATTTTCCCTTTTAAAAAGTTTTTCAGAGAAAAAAACCTGAAGAATGTGTAAAAAGTGGATAATATCTCTATCTTTATCTGGTTCTATCAGGCTCATCTAGTTGCTGGAATGGAAGCAAGACAGGAAGTCAAGTTAATTACATATTAGAGAAAGTGGTCTCCACTATGTAATCTACTTTGATTTGACAGACAAGCATCTGCAGGGTTTACAGGGAACAGCTTGAAAAAGAGCAAATATCCAGTTCTGCCTAGAAATCTGACCTCAGTGTACCACCTTCATACGGCTGCTTCCAGCAGGATAATGCACCACAAATGTCACAAAGCTCACAGCAATGAGTTTACTGTACTCAAATGGCCTTCACAGTCACCAGATCTCAATCTAAGAGAGCAGCTTTGAGATGTGGTGGAACGGGAGTTTTATATAATGGATGTGAAGCCGACACATCTTCAGCAACTGTGTGATGCTATCATGTCACCATGGACCGAATTCTCTGAGGAAAGTTTCCAGCTCCTGATTCTGCTTCATGAATAATCAATGCATCTCTGAAGGCAAAATGATATTTAACCCGGTACTAGTAAGGTGGACCTAATAAAGTGTCTGGTGAGCGTATACCAGTCAGTGCCCCAAAATTGAGCTTTATTTGTCCTAGAGAAAAGATAATGACATACTGCTGAAATCGTATCGGTGTATCGGTGATGATGAGTGTGTTTACATGAGCTTGCAGTCGTCTGTCTGGTTAAAACCAGTTTCAAACTGGTACAGTTGCTGTGGTCAGCCAAAAACAACTAGGAGGAGGCGGAGCATAGCAGGTGGGCTACAACTGCCAGCTAAAGGAAAGCGCTATGAAATATACATGTTACCATGGAAACAAAATTTCCACAGCCAGCACCCAATCCCAATGCTCGAGCCAGTTTTCCAAGGCTGGATGTGATTGGCTGACAGCTCATTATCCACATGACTGAGGCTCAGACAGCAGAACTGGTTGGCTGGTGGAGGGAAATGGAAATGTGATTGGTTTGACTAAAGGGGGGAAATGCAATTGAGGCCATTTGGTTTAAAGTAGAAGATGCAAATGAGACACGATGCTCAATAGACATTTGAATTCAAATAGAAGGAATTAATTCATTTTACCACAGATTACAACCTTTATGAGGTTCCCGTGTCCCAAACAACTGTCTCCTGCTCACCCTCACACACAAACACACACACACAGGCATACATTAACTATAACCTAAATTACATTCCTTCACACCCTGCATCACTCTGCATGCATTGCTTACTCCAGTGTTTCACCTGGATTCTCCCTGTGGCTGCAGCCTCCCTTTTATTATCCAGCTCATTTTTGTCAGCGATGCATGACAAATAAACCATAGCACAGAGGTCCCCAACCTTTTTGGCGCCACGGACCGGTTTATGCCCGACAATATTTTCACGGACCGGCCTTTAAGGTGTCGCGGATAAATACAACAAAATAAAACTAGTACTGGTACCGAAAAAGAGAAGATTTATTCATAACACACGTGAAAAGACCCAGGAAAACTGAGTTAACGATAAAAACGATAACAAAATAACGCTGAAAACTGATAAAAACCCTGAAAACTATACATTTCACACCTGAGCCTCAACTCTCGCGGCCCGGTACCAAACGACTCACGGACCGGTACCGGTCCGAGTCCCGGGGGTTGGGGACCGCTGCCATAGCACACATAATTATGTATTTTTCTCACCTTAAAGGGCAACTTTAATACCAGCTTCAGATGGAAGTTCAAGATAAAGGGGTTCCTCAAGTCAGAGAAATAAACCATTATGATGTCATCAGGGTTTTACAGTATGTAATATACAAAGAATACATGGAGCACTTTTTCCAGCAGTTTGTAACAAGTAAAAAACTAAATTTTATGCAATTAAATTAGTGTAAAAAAAAAACCCACAAGGAAATGAGAAGAATGTATATAATGTAATGCATATACACAGCCAAAACAGAGGCAAAAAAATCTCATGCATTACATTTTCTCTTAAATATAAAATAATTAAAAACATTAGAAATAGCCAAGAACCATGTGCAGCCAAATACAAACACAACAACTGTCCTGAGAACCCATTAGCAGCAGAAAAATCGAGTTAATAAGCAAAAAAGCAATGGCCAACAATGAACCAAACACTGAGTCAACTAAATGTTAAACAGCAGAAGATCCTTCTCCATGGGCACATGCAAATTTCATCTTTCAACTTTTCTGTTCCTTCACCTTCTCCTGAGACTTTTCAGCCCGTCAGAGTTGGGTCTGCTGTCAATTTGTATTGAAATAAGTCATTATCTCACCAGTACGTTAGCGACTTACTGTTAACACTGATGAAGGCCTATAGCCCACAGGCATCCACAGTGGCATTTTTATAAAATGTGAAACTCTACAGGCATTAATTGCTTTGCGCCACCTTTTTTTCTACTTATTCTTACATTTTGGAGGTTGTGTGCTGAGCTGAAGCACACACCTGCTGTCGTTCTGTGGACCGAGTGTCTCATGTTACTACTCCCATGTTCTTTCCAAGCGCTGGCACTTTGACACACTTCTGGTGTAAACGCATAAAACGCATGAGCAGGATTTTTATGTGAGACCCTGTGGGTTTTCCAGGGGATCAAATTAGTGATGAAGTGTGTTGCTGTTCTGATGGATGCAAAAGCGATTTTCCAACAATAACCCACCATTTCTTTCCATTGTCTTCCAAACTGCCTGGGTTCCTCAGGAGGGTTAACAATCAATTTTCAAGATTCCAAGCAGCAGTTTCCTGCTGTGTTTGACAAGTCTGAGGCACAGGCAATTTGGCTATAACTGGCTGCATTAGGAAACACCGGACCCAAACACTATCCATGTTCAGGCCTGCCATCAGATATAAGCACAGCTTCTAAAATTATATTTTCCTCCTTAAATTGTCTTTCCACAAGGAGTGTGGAAAACAGCAAATAAAGAGGGGTTCTTGTATAAGAAAATAATTGACAGTGTGGGGGCTGAAACGCTGTTTTCTAATAATTACTAAAAATAAATTCCTCCTGAATTATATTCACTCGGAGTCCAGGAAGCGACATGTGAGCCTGGGGGAAGATGTTAGGCTTAGGGTACTAAAACATTTAGGGAATAAAGGCAGTCAGATAGTGGAAATTTTATTGCCTGAAGTCAGAGAAGACCTTTTAAATATTTAGCCGAAGCCACAATCTTTAACATCACGGTTCGGTTTGTGGTGCCCAGAGAAAACTCTAAAAGTAAAACTTGGGATATGGGTATGCTCCACTCTGTGTCTGGGTTGGTTGGCAGTGAAATAAACCACAATCAAAGGCTGCAGTCCTACATCTTTATCATCTTTATCTGCTGACAGTTTGACTCCAAAGATTTTTGGCATTTATTGACCAACAATGAAAACTACTGACACTTTTGTGCCACCCCAACAGTTTGACTCCCCCCTGTGACTCAGAGTTAAATACATGGGCTTTGTCTGTAAAGGTTCTCAGTCAACCAGGTCATCGTAGTCTAAGGAGCTTGGAAAGAAAAGCGTCTGGACTTCTTTAAGTTTCTTGAAGACATCTCACTTCTCACCCGTGAAGAGTCACAGATTTCTTTTAAGCCCTTTTGGGAGTGTCCCTATGAGGGTCGTGGGCTCACTATTGATCCTCTACCTAATCACATAACCCAAGGTGTGAAAACGAGTGTAGGTCACAATCACCCAAGGCTTCGGTTGAACCCATTGTGATACTTACCCCAACCTATCATGTGACTTATTGAGGTCAAATGTACCAAGATGTGAGTAGGCACTAAAGTGTCTAGGAAGGAATCTCAAAACTGGATTATAGATGGCAGACAATTGGTGTCGTAAGCCATACCCTCTGTTCAAAGATGGTCATTCACACCATCTGGACATAGACGGCTTCTTTCACTCCTCTTTCAAACCATCTGTCTTTTAGGAAAGCGTCTGGACTCTATCCAAAATCTGGGACCCTCCACCAATTGCTCTTAGAACTGAGAGGTGAAACGTCTTCAAGAAACTTAAGTCCAGATGCTTTTTTTTTTCAAGCTCCTTAGAATACCTCAGCTTTCCAGTTTTTAGGACTGAAGAAGCCTGCAATAAAAGGTGCATTTAAAATGTTTCACAAACACAATTAAGTATATAAAAATAAGTTCTGATTTTAATTGGTTGGCCTCCTTGCCAACTTGGACTGCGTTCATTGCAGCTGCTGCCTGAGGGTCACTGCCTGAAAGCAACACTTACCACACACAAGTGTTAATGTAGTTTTACCATGGACCTGCACCCTCTTATGTCCACAGGAGTGTTCACATTTGCTCAAATCAGAAAGTTGGTCACAGTTCTTGAAGAATCAGGGTCTTCTACAGCCACAATGCCTGTGGTTGCTGAATAGTACGTCAGCAAGTTGTCTTATATGTTTATTCACTCTTTCCTAACTTCAAAGACCGATAAATCCTTTCAATCCTCGTCTTTGAACTGTGTGAGTAACCTGGGGCACCCAGTGAAAAATCAATTAAAGCCAATGACAAGGAGAACATGCCAACTTCACACAGAAAGCCCCCAGACAAGCAGCAGGATTACCCCAGAAACCTTTTGCTATAAAAACCACCACTTCACTATGTTTAGCGACAAATCATTAATTAATAAAGACATGTTAGCCATTCATAGACCACAAGTTCCAAAACCAGCATGAGAAGGTGCTGGGAGAAAAGAAGAGCACTGTTTTTCAGCACATAGTATCACTAACAGTGACATGAGGGTGCAATACCTATGTGAGGAAGTAAAGAAAGGAACGGTAAAAATGAAAGACGTCACATTAAATGTGCAAATGTTTTCTAAATGAATCTGTCATCGCTAATGTTTCTCATGAAGAAGCGTTTTTAGAGTTGAACTGGTGAAAAGGTCTAGTGTTTCCTCCCCCTGTGGTGGGATGACCCACCACAGGGGATGAACATTTTAATGAAGAACTCTTATGGAAGTTATTCATGGAGTATTTCTTTTCACTGCTACTTTTACTTGATTTATGAATCTGACTATTTTTTTCTGCTTCAGCTGCCATGTCTCACTGCCTTGCTTTGCGCAGGGTCACACATTCTCAGGCATGATCCCAGCGTTTGTCTCATCCCCTGCCTCCACCACACAGACATCACAGATAAAAGCTACACACTCTTACACTCTTATTTTGTCTCTGTGTTTCCTTACTTCCTCTCATTCGGCCTCCCTCTCTTACTCTCTGCAGTCGAGCTCCACTTGTCCACCAATTATCTTTAGCTCGTTCAGATAAGAGCTGCTCCATATTCAACAGACACAAGAGGAGGGAACTCGAGGAGAGACTTTGAATGTTAAACGCCTTCACAGCCACCAGACAACCTGCAGCCACAGAGCGAGACACAACTCCACTGCACACAAATAAACAACCACAGCAAGTGTTGCTGGAGGCTGAAATGTTCATTACACTCCATAAAATGAAAGTCCTGTACAGAATAAATATCACACTGATGGTGTTGCTGTTCTTCGAAGGCAAGCTGAAAGGTTGTCCTGAGGCTGTTACTAAAGGAAAGATCATTAAAATAACAGGCTCATCAGAAGGACAGCAGGGATGCTCAGTTAATTGTAGTTTAGCAGTTTACTGAAATATATTCTAGTCATATGGTGAAGACGTTTAAAGATCTTCAGTGTTAATTTCAGATTATTCACATCGCAGTGAGGATTTACAGTTCTTTACTCTCGAAGCACTTTTTAAAAAATATATAATTGAACAGCTGATGAAAGCTGTCGCACGGACAGGTGATGTTGTTTCCAGTTCTTCATCAGTTACAAAGTTGAAAGGTGTGGGGTTGATTCAAAGGGTCGCATTTTCATTTGGAAGCCATGGCCTCTGATTCCACAGCGTTCAATCAAACAAACTCCCAGTACAGTGAATCATACTTAGGAAAGAAAAAACACAACTGATCCTTAGAGGAGTCACCACGAATGTTAAACCATCTATAAGACCAAGAACATCTAAAAAAACATCTGCACACTTCTGAAACGTCATTCTTTGAAAGGATGAAACTACCTGTAACTAAATGACAAGACAGAACTAGGAAGGAGGCTTGAAATGGCTCTTAAGCCAACAAACTTGACACAACCTGTGAAATAATGAAGCAAGGGGATGGGTGCTTTATAATGGCACCCAGTCACTTTTGGTTTTGGATGATGTGACAAAAGAAAAAGGCAGCAAAATAAATTCTGAAGAGCTTAGAGATCCTGGAGTTTATCTAAGGTGAAGAAAGAGATTATTTTAAAATGATGTAAACAGCCTCCTCCAAGGATATCGTCCTCTAATAGACTAGGACTTAAAAAAAGAAATATCATGAAACTTCAAGAAAAATGTCAAATCAAATCAGAACTATTTTCATTTTCTCAGACTTGATGGGAACCCCAGCAGCTCCTCCGCTCTTTGGCACCCCAGGAGGTCACACATTCATTGCTTAGTTTCAGTGATGTTTATTGATAATAGAGCAAAATCTGCTGGATAGATTCAGCCAAAAATTACAAAGTAGAGTGTACAGCTCTTCATATTACATACGGGCACTGACCCAAAAACAGGAATAAGATCAAGATGGATTTTACTGTTGGATACAGAACCGACAGCGACACATAGATCTTATTTACTCTGAATTTGAATATAATTCAAGTGACAAGTCGCTTTCTTATAGACTTCCTATGGCAACCGGGGGGCTCGCCCCCTGCTGGCTGTAAAAAAGCCACCTCGCTTGAACAAAACTCGCCTGGAGCTTAGATTTAGAGTTAGCTTCACAAAGTGGTCAGACAATTGAGAACTGAGCAGCGAAGCTCCTTGCACTGCTGTGCATAAAACCTAATTAAGCCATGGAGTCCGAGTTAACACATTAATAAAACAAAACTTGCACAGCACCTGCCAGCTTTAAAGTCTAAGCTGTCAGCACACCAGGTCTTTGGATCATAGCAAGTATATTGGATTGAATACATGTACTATTATACACACTGTGTATATTCTGCATGTAAGGAAAATCTATCAAAATCTAACATACAGAAAAGGTGAATAACAATGTGTCACTTTGATATCGCCCTGGTTTATTAGATGCGCACACTAAGACTGGCTGATTTTCACAGCATAGTCATCCTTGCGCTTGAGAGTCTAACTAGTTGCAGAAAGAAAGAAAGAAAGAAAGAAAGAAAGTGTACTTTATTGGTCCCCGTGGGGAAAATCCCTCTCTGCATTTAACCCATTCACTCAGTGAAGCAGTGGGCAGCCATTGGGAGCCCGGGGAGCAGTGTGTAGGGACGGTACCTTGCTCAGGGGTACCTCAGGGTAGCGGTTCAGGGGAATCGAACCCCCGACCTTCGAAGTTTCACCTGACTCATTTCTACAACTGACAGGACATTTAAAGTCTAAAATGTAGATAATGTAGAAATACTCTGATTAGGTCTTGGCTCAGTGAAAAGTGTTCATTAGCCTAAAGCAACAACCGGAGCCTTTGCAGTGTGACACAGACACAGAGTGATGCAAACTGAGGTGACCGTGAAGATGTCGAGTCCTGACACAGACTCTGAATATCTTTCTGCTGCTCTGCACGAGTGGAAAATCTCTCTGTGTTTGTGTGTATGTAGAGGAGACTCGGAGGACAGTGGCCATCAGATCGCTGGGGGGCCAGGTGATTGGCTTGGCTTTCTGCCAGTCAAGCCAATCAGAGGACTTCATTTCCCCGCAGCGATAAAACATTTTACATTCAAGCAGAGTCGACCTTTAAAGCGTCACACACCTGGAAAAGTATAATTACAAAGTATAATTAATGGAGATTGTGTTGCTGCAGAGACTTTCTGTTTACACTGTAAATTGGGCTCAGATGATAGATGTAATTACATTTATTAATTGCTTTTTGTTGTCTAGTCTCTCTTTGTTCCTGTCAGTCGTGTTGTCAAAGTCACCTGAATGGCACCGCTGTTGTATAATCCTCCTTCAGTGTTGAAAATATCACCTTCTGGCCCCTCAGAGAAATGAGATGGATAAAAGGGATTTTATCTCCTCGGATTTCCATCTCTGTACCCTGCCTTAAACAGATAATAATGGAGGATTACTGCATCTATATGTTTTTATACATCTGTGAAAACAACAAAAACCCCAGAAATCACTGAGAGATGGTGGAAGATGACAAAAAGACGAAGCATTTTGAAATTATCAGAAATTTAAGTTAACCATGGGGCATATGGGAAAGCTGATAGTGGTCTGGGATGTGGCACAATTAACAAGCTACCTTAGCTGTTAGATAAAATAAATTAGTCAAGGCTTCTGGTCAATTGTAGTCATGCAGTGTTTGTATGTTCTCTGGCCTTTCTTGGGAGCAAAAACATGCTTGAGGTAGAAAAATGGCTTCAACTGTACAGAAAACGACACGACTAATGTGAGTGTAAGATGAGCGTATGAATGTACTGAATGCCACTCTTATGAAATTTTAAACAGATAACTTGCCTCCATTTCACCCTATCCCTACCATCCTCTGCCACACCAGCTCACGACATTTGAGGATCTTTTTTTCTTCTTCCTCTTTTACTCCTGCCTGGCACCTGCATCCTTTGTCCAATATATCCACCATCGTTCCTCTACACATGTCTAAACTATTTCAGGCTGGCCTCTCTAACCTTGAGCAGTCTCTGTGGTGGACTCATTCCACACAAAACATTAATGGCTGTAGAAAGAAAAAAAGTATAAATAATTTTTGTACTTGAGTAAAATTTTCTGTTATCCGTACTTTACTAGGGTCAGTGTCCTGAAACTTTTCCATGTTTCCCTGTTGGAAGACACCTGAATACAATTAGTAGGTCATTAGCAAGACTCATAGAACTTGACTGCATGCTGAAGTGGCAACCCCTAACCCTACTCAAGTAAATTTAAGTAAATGTAAGTGTTTGGGGAAAAAAATGTACTTCTAAAAGTACTTATATTACACTATGTTCATTCCTTCATGAGCTACTGTAACATGAATCAAATGGCTGAATTGCCACCTTAGCATGCAGTCAAGTTCTACGCAGTAATTTTATTCAGGTGTATTGCAACAGGGACACAAGGATAAGTTTCAGGACACCGGCCGTGGAGGACTGGAGTTTGAAACTACTGATTTAAAGACAAATATCTTCTTTTTTACAAAATTTTCAAAACACCCTTGTTACTTTATGTTGAAAAACTTTTGAGTGAAGATTTGGTTTCACATCACTGAAGGCCAATTTAAGCCTAAATGGAAAGAACAATCACACTGGTGGTCATCGCTGGGGCTTATCGCATATAATGAGATGAAAGTACTTTAGCTTCTAGCTGCTACAGAAGAGAAGCTAGCGTAAAGGGAGTAACATTTATTTCAAATAGCAATGATTTCAAATGCATAGATTTCACAATTATTAACAAACAGAGAAACTGTGGAGCTTGTTACACAGTTGAGCTGCTGCATTTCTCAGGGAGAATATGAGGTAACTTCATTCAGAGATAGAGAAGTATGTAATAAAGACAAGACAGGAGAGGAGAAGAGAGATTTGATTTAAAGATAAGGTCTGCTCAGGGACATTTAATAAACTGGAAATGTAAACCTAAATGTAATGTCCTCATTTGTTAAACCACATATTGTATGTTATGTAAAGTTGTTTTATGTTCTGAAACTTTGTTTTTTTCAAAGGTTGCATGAAAATATTTGGAAGTGTAGTGTAGGACAAACAGATTACCTGTTGTACTGTGGTGAATTCACAGTGAAGCACTGTGTTGGACTAGACCAGGGGTCGGCAACCCGCAGTCCTTATACTGCGGCTGCGCGTGGTTTGGGAAAATAAATTACAAGTATTTAGCTGAAGTGTATTTTTTTGTATTAGTTCTTTTTAAACTTGTAGTTCTAAATTGAAAGATTATTGTGATATTGAAATATAAAAATAAAATTATATTTTATTATTTTTCGTTGCTCAAAATAAGCATCACACTCGCGGAAGCCGGTATACTCGCTGAAACGCCATGCATTTATCGAGACTTTCAACCCCAGGTAGGCCAATTATGGATCTTCGGATCCACATTATGTCAGCAGCTCCACCACGAACTATGTTAAAAAAAAAAAAAACACCGCTCCCGCCTCACAGATGACAGCTTACAGTCCTGCGTAAAGATGACAGTGACTTCACTGTGCGCAGAGATTCAGGAGCAGAAGTTCCATTGTAAACATATCCCGGCAGACCTGACGATGTTTCCATGAACATGCTTTTCAGCATCTCTTTATTGACCACTTTCCACACACGGTTGCTGTACGCATACAGTCGGCTGTAGCTTTTCAGCTCACAGCCCGACAACACAACAGCAAATAGAGCACAGACTTTAAGGCGGCGAGGTGTGGTTGCGGGTGCAGCTCAGGTGCGTCCGCCTCCCATGCAGCGGTACTGCAGACCACGCCCCGCCACACACATTTACCATGTAAAATAAGTATAAGTAAATAAATAAATATTTATGCAGAATTTTGCAAATATTTATTTTTCATTTTATTTTTTAAAATTCAGGTCAAGGGTCTGCTATGCTCCAAAAGCCCAAAGGCGATATAAGGCTTGTGGCTCACAACAGTTTTTCTTTGCTACATGGATCATTTTAGTTCAGCTGGATGGCTTTCCTTTTTGTTATATTTCTTTAAGAGTTCAAAATGTGTTAATTACATAAATAAAATGTAATTTTCTCTGTAGCACTTCATGGATTTCATAAGCAACACACTTTAGTTGTTCACACCAAGCATAAAGGTAGAAAAAACAATATATACAGTGTTATCTTCATTTTAGATGTCACAATTTGCGGCTCCCAGTGTTTTCTTTTGCTGCAAGGCACTGCAGACAAACTCAGCTAAACAGGCGCTAGAATGAGAAAAACTGAGTGGAAAACGCATGAGACAGCAACCACAGTTTGAAGATGAAGCCAGTGCAAGTACTTTAAGGTGGAATGGATGGCATCCATGAGCTGTCGGCTCTATTGAATTCCAAGCTTCAAATGACTCTTTTAATAATATATCAGTTATTCAGGCCTCAACGGCTAAATCTGGATGCTCTGCTAAGTGTGCTGGCTGGTGGTGATTATGGAAATTAATGTTCTGTTAATAAGATTTGATGGCTTATACAACGCTTTGATGTCTGCTGTGTGGACTTTGACTGACAGCAGTGACTGACAGTCGAGTCTCCTCCTCCTCCCTGGCTGAATTGCCCTTTCTCAGGATTTCAAAGCAGCTGTTTGAGAATAAACTGTATTTTTTAATCATATAATTTTGTACTTGAGTACCATCCCTTGTGTAGGCATCATGGGCTTTCCAGAACGAAAATGTCATTCAAAGCTTCAATGGCAGCAGTAGCTTCTTTCTCAACGGTCCATGAACCATGACATCAGTGTCGTTGGAAGAATTTTTAATGCGCTGATCAATGTGTGTGGTTAATTATACTAACTGACAGTCAAAGAAACCTAATAACTAGCAAACTACAGATGGAACCCTGTATACCGCAACCATACGTAACCCGTCTCAATTTGGAGAGTGTGTTTTGTCCGCATATGTTTTATGTTCACTTTTTTCTGTCCACCATGTGAATTTTGACAGTTTTCTCTTAAATGCAAGTTGAGTATTCACCTAAAATGTGTGTTTTTATCCACAATGTGTATATTTTAAAAAAATCTAAAATCAATACTAATGAAATTATTGTAAAAAATATATATATATTATATTCATGCTCTTCAAAAATCCAGGTAGACATGAATTAATGAACCGATTAAAAGATTCATTATCTTTAACAGTCTTTCACTTTTTAAAACAGTAGTTAAATAATTTACCGATATTGAGAGACAGACGGTAAAGTTAGGACACCCAAGGCTACAATTTGAGCCAACTATTATCTTAAATCCTGCCTTTGGGCACTGAGTAGATGATTCAGCTGCGACGCTGATGCTGCCTGACACCCATTATCGCTGGCGGACAGCTGTCATACAATTTCCTGCTGTCACGTACCAAGAAAATTAACGACTCCATTATTTTCCCCTGGTGTGGCTGGCATGGTCACACCGAGCGTGGAGTTGTGAAACTGTTGAACTCCGGCAACGGCGAAGACTCACTTTCAGCAGCAGCCGTGGCGATGTTTACATTAGAAACGGTGGAGACGGCAGTAAAGAGGCGCCGTTTGAATACTGCTCCTCAGTCACATCACATCTTTACCTGACAATGAGGATGTTAGAGACGGATGATAAGATCTCCGTCTCTCTCAGCAGAGTGAATCTCATTAGTCGGCAGATGGGGTGTTCATATAATGTCTTTATTCTGCTTTTCTTTCTCTCTTCGCTCTTATTTCTCCATCTGTTTTGTTTATCTCCTCATTTTCTTCACTCACCGTGCCTTCTCCTTCCCTTCTCCTCTCATTCCTTCTCCGTCTGCTCATTTCTCTTTACATTTTGTCACACTGATCATTCTTTCACTCTGCCATCTGTTTCCTGCATCGCACTCTCAGCCTCGCCAACTGTTTCGACTCGGCCGACCCAGCATCAGTCCTGCTGTGTTTCAGCAGCGTGATGACCCTCCGTAAACCCTGTATTGTGGTGGACTGAACGCGCTCCAGATCTTCAGCATTTGCGACCCTGACATCACAGCAGATCCTGTGGATTTGTTACAGGCAGCACAAAGCTAGTGTGCTGAGTTTTTTCAGGCTCCTGCAGCGTGTTGATTAGATATCTGCAGAGTCCTAGCAGTGTGGCTAATGATGTATAACTTATACTGAATTTTTCCCTTTAACAGGCTCTAAGAAGCTTTGAGTCTACAGTCCTCTCTGTGCTGCTGCTATTATACTCCAAGTCACATATGAAAACAGCAGCGTCTTATTTTGCTAATGGAAACGCCAAGACCTTCCCACCACTTTCACATCAGATGGGAGTGAAATTAAACATTGGGGGCATGTGGTTTTAATTGTTTTCTTTTGTCTATTTTGAGACAAAGAGGCCAAAAATTATTTTATTTTCATAAATCTGGTATAAGAATTTCCAAATTTGCCTTTCAAATCATATCACTCAGATTACACATGCTGACTAGACCGTTAAGGTTTTTACAACATGACTTTCCTGCTACTAAGTTTACTACAGTGAAAACCCTCACTGTAAAACAAAAAACAAAACAAAACAAAAAAACCCAACTTCTACCGGAAAAATGTTCTCCGTGCGTATGTTGCATTGTTGGTCAACAGCTCCATGAAGCCTCGTCCATTCTGGATCATCCTGTGAGATCCCACAGTGAAACCTGCAATCCTGACCAAGACAGTTCCTGAGTACTTTGAAATCCTTTGGTACAAGTGCTAGACACTACATAAGCACCATACACCACCACATACCGCATTGAGGGTGACACAGCAGATGACTAAGAGAAATAAAAAAAATGCAACAAACCCAACAAAACTAAATGAAAACACTTAGTGAGAGTAACTTTACTGGACATGCCAAAAATTTTAAGATTTATTTTAAACCTTAAAAGGAAAGCCCGTCTTCAGGCCATTGAAAAAAAAAAAAAAAAAAAAAAACTAAAACAGGAGTTTTTATGTGTAAATGTGGCTGAAAAGGTAAAAGGACATTTTCCCTCGATACCTCTTCAAACTCATCACACTGCCAGCAAATTCAAAGCCCAAATATTTTGCTATGAGGTGGTATGCCAACCACTGCTACGTAAAAAGATGACTTTGCATTCGAAAGAACAGATAGGTAGGATCCACACATCTATTAAACACTCTCTTCTAGAGCAAATTTAGCATGATTTCACTTTTGTGCCACTTAGATATCTTGTACGCCTCTAATCCTCAGAAAATGGCTCAGTGGGATATTGGTGAATGGAGGAAATCTGGCTGAATTGAAGGATGACCCCTGTGTCTGTTCAACCAAGTTCATACATAACAGCCAACCAGATTTACAAAGAAAGCAAGCTCTGTGGACATTAGCAGCCTTTATTAATTATATACAGTGGGGCAAAAAAGTATTTAGTCAGCCACCGATTGTGCAAGTTCCCCCACTTAAAATGATGACAGAGGTCAGTAATTTGCACCAGAGGTACACTTCAACTGTGAGAGACAGAATGTGAAAAAAAAATCCATGAATCCACATGGTAGGATTTGTAAAGAATTTATTCGTAAATTAGGGTGGAAAATAAGTATTTGGTCACCTCAAACAAGGAAAATCTTTGGCTCTCACAGACCTGTAACGTCTTCTGTAAGAAGCTTTTCTGTCCCCCACTCGTTACCTGTATGAATGGCACCTGTTTGGACTCATCATCTGTATAAAAGACACCTGTCCACAGCCTCAAACAGTCAGACTCCAAACGCCGCCATGGCCAAGACCAAAGAGCTTTCGAAGGACACCAGGAAAAGTATTGTAGACCTGCACCAGACTGGGAAGAGTGAATCTACAATAGGCAAGCAGCTTGGTGTGAAAAAATCAACTGTGGGAGCAATCATCAGAAAATGGAAGACATAAAAGACCACTGATAATCTCCCTCGATCTGGGGCTCCACGCAAGATCTCACCCCGTGGGGTCAAAATGATCATGAGAACGGTGAGCAAAGATCCCAGAACCACACGGGGGGACCTGGTGAATGACCTGCAGAGAGCTGGGACCAAAGTAACAAAGGTCACCATCAGTAACACACTACAACGGCAGGGAATCAAATCCCGCAGTGCCAGACGTGTTCCGCTGCTGAAGCCAGTGCATGTCCAGGCCCATCTGAAGTTTGCCAGAGAGCACATGGATGATACAGCAGAGGATTGGGAGAATGTCATGTGGTCAGATGAAACCAAAGTAGAACCTTTTGGTATAAACTCAACTCGTCGTGTTTGGAGGAAGAAGAATACTGAGTTGCATCCCAAGAACACCATACCTACTGTGAAGCATGGGGGTGGAAACATCATGCTATGGGGCTGTTTTTCTGCCAAGGGGACAGGACGACTGATCCGTGTTAAGGACAGAATGAATGGGGCCATGTATCATGAGATTTTGAGCCAAAACCTCCTTCCATCAGTGAGAACTTTGAAGATGAAACGAGGCTGGGTCTTCCAACATGACAATGATCCAAAACACACCGCCCGGGCAACAAAGGAGTGGCTCCGTAAGAAGCATTTGAAAGTCCTGGAGTGGCCTAGCCAGTCTCCAGACCTCAACCCCATAGAAAATCTGTGGCGGGAGTTGAAAGTCCGTGTTGCTCGGCGACAGCCCCAAAACATCACTGCTCTCGAGAAGATCTGCATGGAGGAATGGGCCAAAATACCAGCTACTGTGTGTGCAAACCTGGTAAAGACCTATAGTAAACGTTTGACCTCTGTTATTGCCAACAAAGGTTATGTTACAAAGTATTGAGTTGTATTTTTGTTATTGACCAAATGCTTATTTTCCACCCTGATTTACGAATAAATTCTTTACAAATCCTACCATGTGGATTCATGGATTTTTTTTTCACATTCTGTCTCTCACAGTTGAAGTGTACCTCTGGTGCAAATTACTGACCTCTGTCATCATTTTAAGTGGGGGAACTTGCACAATCGGTGGCTGACTAAATACTTTTTTGCCCCACTGTATGTATGTAAAGCCTTAACACTAGAGGTAGCAATACAAGTAATAATGATTTTCTTATTGAGGTGCTTTGTTTTCAGCCTTGAATGGAAATAATGATGCTGGTTAGTGAGTATTGAGAGCAGCCAAACTTGCAGTTGTTGCCAGCTGCAGGTTGCTATGGATACAAGTATAAGGATGTGCAGTTTGGAGTGTTATATCATGGAAAAAACTGCCTTTTGTTAGAGTGAGGGTGAGGTTGGAGTGACAAACATTTTTAACAGAACACTGACTGAATTAAGACAGTCAGACAGACAGATGGACAGACAGCTGCAGGTAGACAGAATATTAAAATGATTTATGGATCTTTATATTCTAATGAAGTCTATGCAAACAGCCTCTGTAGTAATAAATTATCCACTTCAAACAAAAACACTGCAGAGACACAGAGAGAGCTAATGGAGAAGATTAATTAGCCTGATTCATAGGATTACACACACACAAACACACACACACATGCACACACACACACGCACACACAGAGAGAGAGAGAGAGAGAGCAGAGAGCAGAAAAGTTAATCTCATAATTAAACTTTTTTGTGCTTTTTACTGAACCTTGTGGGGAAATATGACAAAATAAAGAATACTCCACAGCAACAATGGCACCATGGCCTCATGAACGACATCATGTGTGGTGAACAGAGTGCTGATGATTCTGTCTCCACAGACATCTGAAATCAATGCAGGCTTCAGAAGGGTCATGAACAGAACTGATGGATTAGCCAACATTTTACACCAATAGTTTCAATTTCTTTCACATGCTTCAAAACATGCTGGTGTTGCTACATTAGTGCATTACTAAGATTACAGCCTAGCGATTATAAGAGGACATTCACAAGTGGTGGTGGCTGATCTGGTATCCCTGTCTATCCATTTTGTCACAACTTTGTAATTTTGTGCTGGTTAAATATTCAAAGATAGAGGCATTAAGAGCTGAAATCCATCTTTGGGATTTATGAGTTTCCCTGCAACAAAAAGTGGATAAAATAAAAACCAAACATCAGTACTGGGATTGGCCGTCAGCCCATAACCAGACTCCAGATAGTATAATCATAGCATAGCATTTATGCAACTATTTAGTCTCTCTACAGATCTGACTCTCCCAACAATAACTTTCATTGAGAACATTTAAATCTTTATCATTCATCTCTTCTATGCTAATATTTTTATTTAAGCCTAATGATAGCAAAGCATCTGCAACACGTCTCTTTGCAATAGGCTCTAAATCAGCCAGCTGATTGTGTCTTAGATGTATTCCTGTCATTGTATAACCTGTCAACTACGTCACTGTGGACAATCGTCCAAATTTTTTCAAATCTGTGGAATTCTATCTGGGCTCACTAACTGAATGTGTGTAGTTTATGTGAATTTCTAAGTATGCAGTTTTATTACAGTTACACCCATTCAGACAAGCACTTTTTCTGTGCTTTAGTGCTTCCCATCTAACATTCACACACATTCATACACCAGTGCACCAGACAGCCGCACCCAGAGGGTGTGAAGAAGAGCAGGAGGAGCCTAAAATGCCTAATGAGGTCACACTCGATGAGCAGATAAGCTGTACATTAACTGGTTACACAAAATATAAGCATAAATGTTGGCTGTTGGTCGTGGGCGTGTCCGCACAGTGGGAAATTAGTTCTAGTCAGTTCTTGTCACATTTTCCCACAAGGTGTAAAACAATAAGGAGAACTGCTGCCAGCTGTAGCACAAAAGAAGTTATGAGCACGTTTTGTTTTGTTTTTTTACTGTAGATGAATTCACGTTTTAGTCTTTTTCTCTTTGAGTCTTTTCTTGTGTTTTTTTCTCTGGTGGTGTGGTTTAGCTCATGCCTTTATTTTTGCTTTCAGTTAGTCTGTACTTGTTTTAGAAGATTAATGGTTTTCACTTAGTATTTTGGCCTAGGTTCATCCTAGAGCAAAAAACTGCTTACACCTATGTGGATAAATAAATATCCCATATTATGCTGAATCAGTGTATTGATTCTGACTTGTAGCCCAGGGCGGGAACTGTTAAGAAATAAATAGATATTTTTTAAGGCTTATCTGCTCATTAGAGTGTTTTATGAGAGGCCCAGACTTGACTAGGTCACAGGGTGACCAGAAACTGCATGTTTTTGCAGAATATGAGGAGTAGACATAGGCTGTGTCCCGATTACAGGTCTGCACGCTTGAAGTACGCGCACTACGCGTACTACGTACGGTGCGTTCCAGCTACACGTGGAAGATGCAAGCCCGACAAGCACAGCCCTCCCGAAAAGCACCTGGCCACTCGAGCGGTCGTGGACCTCACCAAGGGATTGACGCCGGGACGCAACATCACGTGCGACAACTTTTTCACCTCGCGCGAGCTCGCCGACAGGCTCTATCGCGAAAGAGGCCACACCGTGCTGGGCACTCTGCGATCTAACAGACCCGAGATCCCCAGAGAGCTGCGCTGCAGCAGCAGCAACAGAAGCAGCAGCAGAAGCAGCAGCAGAAGCAGCGGCAGCGGTGGCGGCGGCAGCAGCGCAAAACCGCCCTTGGTGCTGCATTACAACCGCACCAAGGGAGGCGTCGACAACCTGGACAAGGTCGTGAGCATGTACAGCTGCAGGACCTGCAGGTGGCCCGTGGCCCTTTTCCACAACATGGTCGACGTCGCGGCCTACAACGCGTTCGTGTTCTGGAGGGAAATTCACCCCGACTGGATGGCGGGCAAGCTCAACAAACGACGGCTCTTCCTCGAGCGACTGGGCAAAGCGCTCGCGCGTCCCATGCTCGAAGCCAGGGCGTTAGCGCGAGGACCGGGAGGAGGAGGAGGCAGAGTCGCGGCCCGAGGTACTACCACCGAGGCCGACGGTGCCGACGCCGATACTCGTACTACTCGTGTCACCTCTAACGCTACGCCAGGCGACTCCTCTCCGGTCAAGAGGCGAAGGTGCCGCGTGTGTCCCAGGAGCAAAGACGTCAAGACCAAGATCCTGTGCCACTAGTGCCGAGTGCACATGTTCACCAACTGCGCCGTCACGTACTGTCCCAACTGCGCCGCTTCTTCCCGCACCGCTGCTCCCCAGATGCCACCGACGTCGTAATAACACAAGCGCCCCACGGGGGTTCTAGCGACCCCAACCCTATCATCATCACCGTCATCATCGTCATCATCATCATCATCATAACACACATATGCCCGAGGGGGGTCCTAGCGACCCCCACCCTAATCATCATAACACACATATGCCCCGAGGGGGTTACCAAGACCCCCCCATCACCACCACCATCATCATCATCATCATCATCATCATCATCAATACCATCCTAATAACAACACACACGCCCCTCCGGGGGTCACCACGACCCACGCCCCAAAAACAGGCGGGCGCACAAGGGTTAAACTCTCTTAAATTAACTTCCAATATAAAAGGTTTATCATTGATTGAAATTCATTCAGAAATGTTTAAAGAATGAGCTGTCACAACTTTCAAGTACAAAGTTGTTATGAAGTCAGTGACACATTCGCCCCTTTTTTTTCCTTTTTTCCTTTTTTATCCTTTATTTATTTATCCTTCTTATTTCATTGTACTATATATTGTTACTCTTATTTGCCTTGTATGTCTACTGTACAAACTGAACTGGAATGACTGACTGTTCGCTTTATAATTTCAATAAAGTTTTGAAAAAAAAAACAAAACGTCTTCGGCCGCTCCCTTCTGCCGTATTTTGCGGCAAAATTATCCACACCCACCGCCACGCTATGAATTGTGGGATATATGGGACCACGAAGCGTGCACCGGAGCGTGGGGAAATCGACGGCGCATTTGGAGTATGCGTTTGAAGTACACTTCGAATTGGGATAGCCGTCGTCAGTGACGTAACCGCACTTAAAATGCGTACTTCAAGCGTGCAGACCCTGAATTGGGACACAGCCAGAGTGAGACTAAGTTCGGACAGGTTGCCCTGGCAACAGACCTTAGAAAGGGGAAGTTCTTGCAAGCTGCACAGGAAGTTTTAGTACACAGGCATATTAATAAATAAGACAGAAAAGAGGAACTTGTACCACATAAGGAATGTTTGTATTGAAGCTGTGTGATGTGTAAAGTACCAAAATAACACCTATATGTGAGACGTTCTTAGATTCTAATGTTAGATCCTGCAACTGGCGTTTGGGCTGTGCAGTTGTCTCTCTCTTCTGGAAGATGATTGAATAAAAAGAAATATAAATCTTTTGACCACTATGAGTCGGGTTTTCTCTGTTCTATCATGGGGACAAAAGAATCAGGTTTTAATAGAACTCTGTACAGTCCTTTATATCACACAGGCGTGTAACCACAAAAGCAAAACCAAATTCAATGTAAAATCCACGATGAGTAGAAGAGAACATAATCTTTCTGTTTAATGAAACATTAATGCTTTAATACACATAAAATAAGCAGAACACCACCTGATGAAAGGAAACGCTGAAGCATCTTATGCATGACTCTCTGGTCTTAACTACCATTAGGAATCTGTTATTTGAACTTGTGCTCTGACCTACATCCAGCATCCATAACAAAAAGATGTCATCACTGCTGTAAAATTAAAAGAACAACTCTGATTTAATCCACTTATGTACAGTTAATCCTCCTTTGTCCAAGGAGCCTTCAGGCAAATGATCAAGCTCATTATGAGGATGTCAGCATTCAGCTGAAGTGCTGTCCAAGGGGTGTGCATGCATGTAGCTTCAGGCTGAGCCAGTTCTGTTTTCCTTCTCATGCATCTGAACATGTTAACTGAGGTTAACCAGCCTCGAGACAAAGGACCACCGAAAAGTATTTTCCATCATTATTTGTCTGAGAAATGCGATTTGTTTACCCTAAATCTGGACTAATCGCTTTATTTGCCAAGAGATTCAGCAGCGGACAGCTTCCCTGTGTTCTCCCTGAAGGAAACTATAAAGCCAGCTGAGTTTATATATAGTAAGTGATGTTTACGGTGGTTAAAAATAAATGTGGTGTGATTTATTGTGGTTCCATAAAAGTAGACAGTAACATAAAACATGGAGAATTATAGAAAGGAAGCAATATAAATTTATGATCATGATAAATACACTAATATGGGCAACAGCAGAAAATACAGGCTTGAAATTATGACCATGATTTCAGGTTATACTTTGAGTCTTTATGCTAACAGCTTTAATCTGTCATCATGCAGGTGGGCTTCATCCACATGGTCAGTGCTGCAAAGGCAACACTTTACTGGATGATGACCAGAGTCTGAAAACCCCCAAATACTAGGGGTGCAACGATACACAAAATTCACGGTTCGGTTTGATACTTTGGTGTCACGGTTCGATATTTTTTCGATACAAAAAAAATGTTCATGCTTGCTTCTTCGACATCTTTAAGAGTTCTAAACAAATGTCTGTCCCCCTCCTGAAAATCTTATGTACGCAAACACGTGTTGCAACTTCTTATCTTGTGCGCGTTTTTTATTTTGACAGCGAATGCGCACCTGCGGACCACTTATGTGCAGCCCTGGTTATTTAGCTTGTCATATCGCAGCCACAGAAATTCTTTTGTCCATGAAACCATAAAGCTGCACTTTCTTTTTGCCTTATAGTCTGATTTGTCATAACTTTTCCGTTTTGTGGTAAGCTTTTCTTTGGCTGTCACTTCTTCACCCTGACCTGTCTTATTTGGCTCAGCAGAACTAAAATATATATCTGTCTGTGAAGGTCATCGTAGTCAAATATAAATCCTGCTGCTTTTACACGCGCACTCACATAATGCTCAGCGATTCTCTGCGCGATCAACCTCTCACATGTTTAAGCTGCGGGAGATTTCACTTGTCATGTTTGCATAGTAAGCTAACGATTAATAAGACGATGTCAGAGGAATTGGTGCGCAAATTATCATCACTCACCAATCAGTGCTGTCGCTCTCTATACACAGTTCGCGCGATTGCAAAGTGAAAGCAAAAAACAAGCTCAAATAAAAACACGATTTCAATATGTCACATATTGACAGTGGCTCACCGATGCCAATGACATAATTACCCAGCTACATTTCCGAAAGAATGCAAAAGCATTGACATATATTTTTCCTTCCTACGATAGGCCGACGGGCAGGGCAGAGATAGATTTTGGTAGCCCGACTGGAAAAATCGCTAGCCCCGGGACGTCGGGCTAGCGTTTTTGCGAGCCCTGTATCTGATTGAGGAATCACTCATCTTTGGAAAAGAGAGTTTATTACAGAGAAATGGCTCTTTCCAAAATAAAAGCTATACTATACGCTTCTTCTGGGCAATATTCTCAGCAGCATATTAAACATATCAGGTCCCCATAAGGAGAATCATGTGCTAACCACTGTGTAAATGACTCTGTAAAGTTTGTAGCATGCGTGCTTGTTGTTTTTGTCTGCTTCCGCTTGTCTTTGCACTAGGATGATGTCGGCGTAAATGTGCAGTCATATTCGTTGTGTTCCCACTAGTGCTGTCAGCGTAAATCTCGTTGAAATGACGTTAACGCCTCAACACGGCAAATCTCCGTTAACGAGCTACCACAGATCACCCCGCGCATGGGGCTGGACGGCCAACAGGTTAACGAGCTAACTGCGCTAACACACTAGTTCCCACCCATGTAATTGAGCATTGCGTGGCACATCCAACATACTGTTTTACTTTAGTCCATGACTCGCTTACCTTCAGGGTCATACGTCACATGAAAACCAAAATAGTTCCAAACGCCACATCTGAATGAGGGTGGGGGAGGTTCAATTTGCCATGTTGCAAGGAGAGCTTAACTTCTGTCTCTCTAGCTTGCCCTGCGCTCAGTGAATCTGCGTTCGACTACTCCGCCTAGGCTGCACTGTCGAGCGCAGATCACTGAGCGCTCAACACAGACAGCATCGTCAGAAGGAAAGTTGATAAAATAAATTAAAAATTTTGTATTGTTCGATACATATGTGTACCGAACCGAAAGCACTGTATCGAACGGTTCAATATCGATACGAATATCGTTGCACCCCTATACCCAATCATTCTTCAGTCATAAGGAGCTGCTATGAGGGCATTTTGGTGATGACACCCTGCCGCTGTGTCTGATGGGCTAAGATAAGTGCAGCCACATGGTCATCATTACATTATTTAAGTTATATAACTTATAAAACTTAAATAATGTATACATATTTGAGCCTAGTATGCTAGTGAGCCTGGTCTACATCGCTGTTTAGGTGGCTGGTATATGCCGGTAGGGAGAACTTTGCGCTGTGACGAGATGACTGATATGATTTATTTCTCCTGTCGGTGGTTTTAATGTTGTGGCTCATCAGTGCAGACTCTCTAGCTGTAATCTGACCTGTTATTTGGTATGTTGGTAGCTGAAATATATTTTTAAGCACAAAATTTATATATTCATATATTCATCCCGAAAACACAGTTTTTACTTTATGGATGGAGGCTATGCATGCGGGGACTGCTGTGAGAAAATTAAATGTATATATATTCATTCTTAATTAGGTACACATTTCCTCCTCTAACATGATTCCCTTTTGATTAAAAACTCAATCAGCCATGTCAGTCAGTTTCTGCAGAGAGAGAACAATATTTGGGTCCCATGAGGGAGACTCTGCTGAGATCCTGATAAACATGTGGGCGGATTTTACAGGAAAAAGAAAGCGAGAGAACAGATGGATCCATACTGAGCCAAGCAGTAAAACCATTTTTGTCAGAGGGTAGAAAGATCAGTTTTTGATGGGAATATGAACCGACAAGTTTCTGATCAAAAATCTCCAACCTGGAAATTACGGCGCCACCTTTCTCTTTATCGCCCTGTTGATGTCATTAAAGTTTGATCAAACCGATTCAAACGCCATCTCGTGTTGCTCTTTCCCAAATCAGAACACGTTTCTGGACAGGCTAAGGCCACGATATCATCACAGTTCTGACACGTCCTAATTTGGTCACCGACACGTGTCCTAGTTTGTCTGCTTCAGCTACAGGGTTAGACAGATGAACCTTATAATGTTCAGAGTGAATGGTGCTCATTAAGCTGTCGCGTTAAAGTAACGAGTTTAGAATTAAACGTTTCTATCTGCAAACTGAGAGGCTTTGAGATATCATTAAGATTTATGGTTGTCACATCCTCAATATTAAAACTGTTTAATCAAAGAGCGACATCACTCTTGGATTGTAAGAAAATCGAGCCCTCTAGAGATACATCTTTCCATTTTTTTTACTTTTGGCAAAACTGAGAGAGATATCTGAAGACATTTTAAAATTTTTGCCATCTTTCACTTGAACCACCTTTGAGGTGTTCAGATAATTGTTGTTGCTATTATAATGACAGTCAAAGACAAATGAAATTACAATATGAACTTGCTAAGTTAAATAAAATGGCACATAATGTTTCCATAAACCTTTGGGAGTGATGAGATCAAACTAAAGATCTACAGAAATCCTGATATTAAAAATAAAGTTTGCTGCAAAGTGCTACACAGAGAAAAAGAGTTTGGCTGAAATGCAAATTCTGATGTGTTTAATGAGTCTGAGCCTTTCAGTTGCTGCTGGAATAACAGTCTGCTAGGAGCCGAGGAAAAAAAAACATCTTCAAGTTTGATGACAGTGCGTTTACACTTAATCTACAGGGTTTTGACAGAAAGTACAAGGAATTTCCTCAGCCTATAGAAGAGAAACTTAATACACAAACTTGTAAAGAAAAGAACCTAATACAATAACTTTGCACCATCAGGAAAATGATCAGCATTTTGTCTAAAGTCGCTTTTTTGATTCTCTTCTGCATACAAATAAAGACACTTCCATGCTGTAGGAGGAAGGGTGCTGCGTGGTTTGGGTCCACCTATCGTTTTAGAGTGATAAGTTGTTGCAAATGAATACAAAGTTGCTCTGAGTAATCAGACTTATCCTCTATTCCAGGATGACCAGGGGTCAACCAATGTTTTTTTAAAGATGAAATTATGTTAATCATATTTTACGGCCTTCACACTCTTCAGATCCAATTCAGCACCTTTGGGAGATTTTGAACTAACATTGTAACACCGTCACAACCCCAAAGAAAGGAATGTCTTTTGGAAGAACAGCATCCGTTCCTCCAGATGAATACCAGAGAGCTGGGGGATTAAAGTAGTCCTGATGACATGTGGTGGCCAAACACCCACCCATTCGGGGTTGGGCCACTTATTCCTAACTGGCTGGGGTGGTTTGTAGGAGGGATGGAAGTAGCCAGGAGTCGGCACCTTTGAGGCCGTGGCCATGATTCTGCGTCACACAAAGGGCAGATTCCTGTCCCAAATGAAGGAGTTCAAATATCACTGAACTGTTCATGGATTATTATTCTGCAGTCATGCAGGGATTCTAGCAGACTGTTGAGATTAAGCAAGTTGAACACAAAGCTTTCTTTTTACCGTTAGATTCACCCTTTACCTACGGTCATGAGCTAAAAAAGACAAAAAAGCAGATAAAAGAATTTTCTTGGTGTTGGGTTGGTGGGCTCAGATTTAGGGTTAGGACCTCAGACATTTACTTCTTGTTCATATTAGCCAAGTTTCTTTGGGGTCCAAGAATCATGTGTATACCCTTTTAGGTTTGCCCACCTGGCTTAGGAGCCCAGCGTAAATGTGGAAAAAGATTTTATATGTCATTAGGTGGGCGATCGTGGCTCAAGAGTTGGGCGTTCGCCTTGTAATCAGAAGGTAGCTGGTTCGAGCCCCGGATGACTATGTAAAGCGCTTTGAGGTCCTTAGGGACTAGTAAAGCGCTATATAAATACAGGCCATTTGCCTTCAGAGCACTTTGGGATTCACCAGGAAAGTTGGAGGGGATAAGGATGTCTGGAATATCCTCCACAGCCTGCTACAGAACCCACCCAGAAAAGGGATGAATTATGATGGGTTATGACATCAGTGAGCCAAATCTGTCATGTCCTCCTCATCCTATTCTAACATGCAGGGTTACTGTCGTAAAATGCCTTCTTTACTCCAGATCACAATGCTTTTCTAAACATAACCAGCGAGTGAACGCAAGAAGCAGGAAGGGATGCAAAACTAATCAGAAACTGAAAAAAAGAAAGCAAAACAAAAGTGTTTTTACAAAAATGGAGAAAACAAAGTCGGCCCAGGATGAAAGCATGTTGGTGGATTTGTCCTCTAATTTGCCACGCATATTTTGTTTTTTTGGGATTTGCTAAAACATCTCATGCTGTCTCTTGTCTTCTGTGTGATGTCTTTGAAATAACTGAGCACATTTCCCACAGCACGCTCGGCATCTCGCTCTTGTTCCTGTCAAGTTTTAGCACTCTTACTGTAAGCCGAGAGTTTTAAAAGCATCAAAGCGTCTGCCAGAAGAATGTAATGTTGTTACTAACATTTTAACCCAGTTTAAGTCACACAGACGGCAGAGGTGTAGCGGGATTTTTGTGCAGTGTGAAGGTGCTGCTGTGGAAACACACTCTAAGTTTCCCCCCTAAATAAAGACAATTCACAAAGATGGAGAGCATACAGATATGGAGATGGAAAGAATGGGGAAAACGTAACCATGGCAACCATGTTGGGTCACTTAGTCAGTGAGAGGCCGACGAACTCCCCTCCCTCCACACACACACACACACACACACACACACACACACACACACACACACACACACACACGCACACACACACTGAATGGAGTGTATACTTTATCCGTGTATGGGCAGCGAGGGGGAGGCGTTCCAGAAAATAACAAAGGTGAAACACAGCGGCAACGGAAAACTATGTGTGTGTGTGTGTGTGTGTGTGTGTGTGTGTGTGTGTGTGTGTGGGGTTCTGACCTTGGCTGTGATTCCAGGGAAAGTTTGCGTCAAACTGGCAAATGGCCCACCAGCCAACGCATTATGCACTCACACCTGAATCGCCCCAATACACACAGACACACAGGCACAGACACACACACACACACCCCTGCCTACAGGTATGACTTTGGTCGTCATGGTAACTGATCTGTGGACCCACAGAGCTGTGATTCAGTTTCGCAAACAAACACAACAGGGTACAAACCCCGCCCAGTCAAGCTCCATAAAAAGTCAGGCATGTCATATCACAGGAAAGCATGTTGAAATCAGAAACTTAGATTTGGGTGACCATCAAAACCTGTTTCAGGTGCAAATAAATAATCCACGCCTCATTAAGTCACAGATGTGGATTAATCCAAAACTGAAAATGGGACCTACTTTCTCACACAGCCCTGTCTGGAGTTTATAGAGACTGGTAAACTGAGAAAATACCCACTGAGCGGCTGTTTGGCAGGTGAAAAGACCGTGTTGATGCCAGAGGTCAGAGGAGAATAGCCAGACTGTTTTGAGCTGACAGGAAGGCAACAATAACTCAAATAACCATTTGATATAAGAACGGTATGCAGAAAACCATCTGTGAATCCACAACATGTCCAAGCTTGAAGCAGATGGACAGCAGCAGAAGACCACAGCAGGTGTTGCTCTTTTCAGTTAAGAACAGCAAAATGAGGCCACAGTTCACACGGGCTCAGCAAAATTGCAAAGTAGAAGATTGTAGAAATGTTTTCTGGTCTGATGAGTTTCAGTTTCTAATGCAACATTAAGATGGCAGTGTGACAATTTGGTAGAAAGAACATGGTCCAATGATTCATGCTGCTGCTGGTGGGGTCACATTGGGACCCTTAGCCTATCCAAGCTGTCATAAGGCAAAAAATCAGCGTATAAACTGGAGAGGTCACCAGTCTATCACAGAGCAAACACAGAGTCAGAGGACCATAACTGGCAACTTAGAATCACCAATTAACCTAACCCCACTAAGTGCATACCTTGGGACTGTGGGAGGAAATTGGAGAAAACCCATGCAAACATGAGCAGAACATGGAAAATCCACACACAAAGGCCCCAGGGTGGTGGACCTTCTTGGAATTTGATGTCACAAAACGTCTAAAAAGGTGATTCAAAAAAACTGTCATAGTCCGACTTTCCGACTTATTAAAATGTCAGGCCGACCACCTGGAGGCAGCCTTTTCAAATATGGCCTTCAATGGCCTGCAGTGCACAGATGCTCCACCAGAGGGCAGATGACATTGTTGGGTGGTGCTGTTTTTTCAGGAAAGTGTTGATCATGTTAATGTAGTGGTCTTAAAAACTTTTATCCAATATGATACAAATTGTCTAATGGGGTTAAGAAATTACTGCACACAGATTAATATTTCTCCATTTGATAATAAAAGTTTTTTTGTTTGTTGTTAATGACTTACAACCTTTTATTAAAAAGTTCAAAAACACACTTTTTCAGACCTATAATTACACACAAGTCCCTGGTTTCTAAAGCATTTCAGCAGTGTGGCTGCTTTAAAGCCATAATAGCTGCACCGTTACGACTTCTAATAAAACCATCCTGTGAGCTTGTTAGAGTTGGTTTAAAAGCATAAAGATACGCACTCTGACTTTGTTACATCGGCACGCTTCCCCCAGCTCGCTTCCGCTTGCTGAGGTTTTGAAACTCGACACACCTCTCTGCCGAGTAGACGTCAACTAAAGTGTTTTAAAAGTTTAGTTTTAAATCCCATGAAGCCTCATTACTGCAGAGACAGAAGGATCCACTCAGACCACCGATCAATACTCGAATCGATCAGCATTTCCTCAGGTGAACCAGCGTCTGTGTTACTTACAGCATATCTTTGGGAAGATGCTGATCTTTTTCCATCTCCGTCTCCCCTGAATTGGTTTGGTCTCCTTTCTTTGCCTTGTTTCTTTAAAGTCTATTTTCCATCATTCGTTCAGCTGCTTGCCTTTGATTATAGCAGCAGGATAGGAACGTGCACACGCACACACACACACACACAGTGGCACACAAAGAGAAAGTAGTGCTCGCATATACACTAAAGAGTGTGCTGTGTATGTGTGTGTGAGTGTGTTACATAATGAGCCCTCATCTTGAAGTGACACTAAAATAGCTGCTTCAGCTTCACGCTGTCTTCTGTGTCTTTAAAAGCACCAATTAGAGACATTTAATCACCGCACTGGCTGTCCGGACGAGTCACACACAGTTACACAGAGAGAGAGAGAGAGGTTTCATTTGTCCTCTGCGGTCTCTAAGAAAAAATGTCCTGTGGGAGGGAAATGGGGGAAAAAGTTTGTCTTTAGAAACATTTTAAATATTTTTATCTGCAAGTTAAGCTGTCAAAAAGTAATTTCACTCTGATCATTTGTCGTTGCTGCATCAAAGTATAAACGGTGATTGGAGTCATCTCAGCTGATGAAACACCATTAATGCTCGCCACTCGCAAGCCATCAATCCCAGAGTATTATCATTCCCAATGCGTAATATACCGACGATTTGTCATGCTCGTAGGTGTCTCATAGTCAAGCCAAAGGTACCCTTCCAATTCCTTATTAAACGCTCTGGATTCTCAATTGACTCCAATATAAACCCGCTCGGGGCGGTAAGAGACGCTTACAGCAGAGGCTCCAGCTGTCCATTCCACCGCAAACACATGAAAGCATCACTGATAATTCAACAATAAAATAGGTTTATGTTGTGGCCATTACATAGTGTTTTCCAAAGTGATCCAGGATCTGAAAGTGAACAGAATTAATGTACATAATGCTATGTTAGCTTTATTTTCATTTCATACATAAAACACATTTATAAATTGATTCCAACCTGCTCTCATTCCCAACGCACAACATTTGTCATAATCGTAGGTATTTTTGCGTTGGGATGAGAACGCGTTGTCAATCTCTGTCAGCAGTTCCTTTAATGGCCGCTAGACTCCCATTATAAACCTCAACCAAGCATTTTTACAGCCTTCTGGCAGCTTCTTAAGGTATCACCTTTATATGTATTTTTTTTCTTTTGTTCAGGCTGTATTAAGTCTCAAAGTGTGCAACATATGGTCTCACACATGCAATGTCAGAGACAGCCAAAATGCCAATGTCAAGGTTTTTATTTTCCGTGCCAAAGTCAGGAGATTTATTTTGGTTGTACAGTATCTTCACCAACCACATCGTTGTCTTGGCTGCTACCATGACAACATTTGCTTCTTCTTCTTCTTTCAAGAAAACTACTAAACAAAGTGACCCGATGATGGAGCTAGACAAAATTTGTTGCTATCGGTCACTTTATGGTAATGCAGTTAATTGGAAGACATGCTACTGATGTAGCGCTGACTCTTATTCCTAACTGACAGCATCATAGTCAGCTCAAATCAAGTTATTTTTCTGTAAACTGATAAATATCAATACAAATATTCAATCTGCGAGACTAAGACTTTTGAGATACCTTAAGACAAAGAATAAAATTGAAGGAGCAGTCAGATATTTTTGGAAGTCCCTACAAAGAGCCAGATCAGATGAGTTTTCTCTACATAATGGATGCAAAACTTTTAGTTTAGCTTGAAGACTGACAGCACAATTCAATTCATCCTTAAAAAACACACACTGCTGTGCAAAGGCTTTAGGCACTGACAGCACCTACGCCTAGAAGAACCGGCTCTTCAAGGTACTCAGCACGTAAATTGCTCCAAGCATTTTGGGGAACTTTCCATAATTCTTGTGCAGATTTCAGCTTTCTCTCTGTCATTTTTTGCTAACGCAACACCAGATTGAGTCTATGATGTTGACATCAGGGCTCTGTGGGGGTTGTGGCAGAGCGCCTTCTCCTTCCTGTGGTTCACAGAAGGTAGTTTATGACTCTGGCTGAATGTTTGGGGCTGATCAAATGCATTTCTGATGGTACTGATTGACTTTCAGGACTTTAAAACATTGAACATTTCAAACTTTTATCCACTCAGATACTATTATCATGATTTCCGCATTGACTCTTAACTGTGTTCAAGCATATGGAGCCCAATTTTTACAATGAAAAACACATATTACAGACTCTCAATCCCACGAACACAACTACTGCTGCCTCTGTCGAGGCTCCAGGTCTCAGAGGTTGGTTAACAAGCCTGAGATTAGTCCCATCAAATCTGATTCTCTCTCTCTTTCCTCCTGTCTACTTAACTCAGAGTAACTCGCCCAGAAAGTACAGTGATTAAATGTCTCTAATTGGTGCTTTTAAAGAGCTTTTAATGAGCTCTGTCCTCATGTTCAAGTGACACTAATAGCTACACATTCACACAATAGATGGAGATCATGCACTTCTTGAGGTTTTGCAGTTTTCTTTGTGAGAAAAACTGACAGCTTAAAAAAACAGAACTCAATTACACCTCTTAAATACATCAGTCAAGGTCGGGTATTGACTACAGACCAGAGACAGAAGCGATTCAGCCTGAAACAAGCTGCTCAGATGCAGCTTGGAAAGTTTAACTTGATTTACATGAGTGTGACAGAATGATGGACCCGATCACAAAGTTTTCACTTTAAATGGTAAATGGCCTGTATTTATATAGCGCTTTACTAGTCCCTAAGGACCCCAAAGCGCTTTACATATCCAGTCATCCACCCATTCACACACTGGTGATGGCAAGCTACAGTTGTAGCCACAGCCACCCTGGGGCGCACTGACAGAGGCGAGGCTGCCGGACACTGGCGCCACCGGGCCCTCTGACCTCCACCAGTAGGCAACGGGTGAAGTGTCTTGCCCAAGGACACAACGACCGAGACTGTCCAAGCCGGCGCTCGAACCGGCAACCTTCCGATTACAAGGCGAACTCCCAACTCTTGAGCCACGATCGTCCCCACTTCACTTTACGACATGTTTCATTTGGTTGTGGTTTCTTCCAACACTCGATATTATTATTTATTTTATAATAAATGAAGGCTACACTTCCTGGTAGTTTTCAGCATTGCAGCTGGCTGCAGCTGTGGTGAAGTTTTTCACAACATTATAATAAATATTAATAATATATAATTAGGTGGAAAAATCAATTTACATTGTAATATCAAATAGAATAAATTGAAACTGAGTTTAATTACAGAAGAAATAGACCCTTAGATGTGTGCTGTACTATAAAGCGTTATTACAATGCTAAAATAAAAGTGTAAAAAAACAGTGAGTATTTAAAGCAGCGTCTGGCTATGACTTGAACATATTCTGAGGTTATCTTTTGGTGATGGTTATATGAATATCCAGCAAAGCTGCACGATGGTGTGGTGGTTAGCACTGCTGAAGCAAGAAGTGCAAGAAGGTTAGCAGTGGCGAGGGTGTTTCTGTGTGAAGTTGGAATGTTTGAATCTTTCCATGGGTCCTCTCTGGGTAATCCGGCTTCCTCCTACACTTCACAGATGTGCAGTTAGTGGTTTAAATGTTTATTCTAAATTGCCTGTAGGTGTGAATGAGAATGCAAATGTGAGTGCAGCCCTGTAACGGACTGGCAATCTGTCCAGGCCATACCCAGCCTTTCGTCATGTGTTAGCTGGGATAAGCTCTGGCATGGATGGATGGATGGATGGATGGATGGATGGATGGATGGATGGGAAGATCATCACAGTATTATTCAAAACCAGTTAAACTTCAGGAAAAATCATTCTGACCAGTTAGAAAAGTGGCAACAGGTTCACTGAGAAGGCAACGACAATGCAACCTCCAAAGAGGGAATGGTTAAGCAGGTGAAGGCCACAGATCATTGCTCTCCTCGGTGAAATCAATTCACCTCAGTATCTCCTCAGGATCTGAGACATCCAGTCTCATCTGTGACTGTCATCCTCTAGCTGTTTGGAAATAATCCCTTTAAACTCTTGCTTAGAGGTCCTGGATGGTTGGGCTCTGCTTTGCTCACTGCTGGAAATAAATTCCTCACCTCTGGCTGTTTCCCAAACTGCTTTGAAACAGAGACAGTGTCCTAAAGAGACCCAGCGCTCATCCATCCTGTCCTTTGAACCACAGACTGGGCTCCAAATTACCTTTCAGTAGCGAGGTCATGGAAAGAAATTGTAGCTAAAAGACTTTAGAGGAGGATAACAGTGATAAGATCTTCATTCATTTTCCATCTTTTTTGTGCCTGCAGTACAAAGTCAACAGAGAGAATTTATTCTGAGCATCTTTAAAGGACAGAAAAGCAGTAAGAGGAGCTGATAAGTGGAGAAGAAAGGTTTCCAATCAGCATGCAGACTCCAGAAAATCTCCTTTACTTTTATAATTAAAATGAAACAAGTAATGGCTTGAACATTTCACTTGTTCTTAGTGCAACACTGACATTTTTTAACAAGTCCTTTGTAGGGCACAGTAGTCAGGTGGGGTTATAGTTTGGTTGCATTTTAGCTACCTGATAAAGAAACATTTTAAGAAACTACAAGATGTTGCATTAAAAATCTAATCTTAAATGCATTTTGATTTTAAAGACAAAGAAAACCTGTAAAACTATAACTCAGACAAATCACTAAACATTGTGAGGGTCCTGCTTTTAACTGCTTTGGACTTGGATATTTTGCCATATCCATCAGTTAGTTGGAGAAAAAGCCAAGATGTGCAGTTGAAAGAGCAGTGTGTTGCACCATGGGAAAAGCAGATGTTGTGGCACAACCATACAGTAGCAAGGTTTTAATTGCTTGCAGTACAATTGACTATTTTTCTTAGAGTAAATTGTCCCCATATGAGTACTTATAATAGAGTATACATTTTTTTCAGCTCTCTGGACTTTTAGGACCATGGGACTGCTTGGGGTCCAGATTAAGAGAAGCAAATATTTAAACATGTTACTGCTTCTGTGTTAAATCTGCAATCTCATAACTGCAACTTCTGAAACCCTAAACCCTAAGATCAAGTGCACCTCCCTATAAAATCTAACTACACATTGATGCAGATGCAAGCCTCACAGGTATGAATGTTGGCGGCCATATGCAAAGGCTACACTGTGGGCTCTACAAAGATTCACAGTACAAGCATAATTCAGGCATAAGAAATACACTCTGAGTTTTCAATATTTGCCAAAAGGGCCCCGGTGAGTCTCAGACAACTTTAGTGATGCAAATGTGGGTTTAAGAGAAAATGATACCTCGTTCTTTCCCCCCCCACCCCAGTACTGGTGGTGTTATTTCCCCAGCCTATACTGTTTATTTGATTCCAACACTGAAATACTCCATCCAATAATACTATACGTTTGTGATTGCACCATTCATCAAATGGATATACTTCAGACGTCCAGGCTGGGAATCATTCAGCATACATTTCTCCAGAGTTGAGCCCGATAAATTCAACATCTTTTGGACGCATTGGGATTTCATCAGAAACTTGAAATGTGTGTTTTTCTAAGCTAGACAATGTACTGCAGGGTAAAATAGGTTCACTTTCTTTTTGTTCTGTGGGGAAACTTTGTAAAGTCTGCATTCTGTAAAACAATGTCTTCTTCACTTTATTGAATATTAATGCTAAATTCTTTCAAACAGCTCTGAATGAGGCGGATGACTGGAAAAGACTCCGGCTCTCATCTTCACTGAGGCAGCAGCAGGCAGACAGCTGACTGGCCTGCAGCTCTGCACGCGTGTGTGTGTGTGTGTGTGTGAGTGTGTGTGTGTGCGATTTAATATATGTGCTCGTGGTCATGTGAGCGTTTTAGTCTAGTCCATCTGCTGTTGTGTGTCACCCCGAGGCGACGGCATGAGAGAAAGAGCCAGGGACAAAGAGGAAGAAAACGAAAGACCGAAAGAAAAGATGAAAAGATACAGAAGTGGAGGAATGTAGGTTTGTGTGTTTCGGCGCGTGTGCTGGACCTCAGGCGGTGCTGTGTCTCTGTGGATCCCAGATGGAGCCAGAACTCAACAGAGCACATTAGTCCACTTGGCGTGTTCACACACACGTTCAGACACACTCAGATATTCAGTGTAATTCTCCTGACAGTCGGATCACCTGAGCCTCTGCTCACTCTGCTGCGGCAAGATTTCTGCTCCGCTGGAACAGTCAAATAAATTCCTACGGAAGCCCGGAGAGGCCCCTTATCGCTTCTTTAGTTATCTCGACTTCACAATTGAAAAGAACGAGAGGAAAAAATAACTCCCAGGGTGGGACTGGGTTCGGGCTGAAAGTGAAAGAGCTCAAGTATCTCTGGGTTTCATTTGCAAGCAACAAGAAAGTGAAGTAAAGGAAGTGAAGAAATAGAGGAGGGGAACAAATAAAAAAGGTATAGGTGTGTAAATTTTAAACCTCGGCCGGACTAGGATTTTAAAACTTGACTTAATAATAAAATACATCATCTAAAGCCTCTCCTCACTCCTCCAGAGCATTTCTTCACAAATGAAATCTAATCAGATTTCTGCTTCTTTGCCTTTTTGTGGTAGAAGTGATGGACTGTTTGGCAGACAGGCAGGGAAGTCACACTGTACGTCAGTAACTATGAGGCCAGGAGTCAAAGTTTCAACTTTACCCAAGAAACCAGATTTTCATGCTCAACAGGCACAAAAGGTATTATGTGTTCACAAAAACAGTTGCTTCAAGGTCTTTGAACTGTAAAGTAAACACTACATTCAGACAATCCCCGTGACCAGCACTTGGAAACAGTGGGGAGGAAGAACTTCCTTTGAAATGCAAGAGATCTACAGCAGAACTAGGCCGAGGCAGCAGCACTGCTGTGACCGACTGAGTTTCCCTCTGAACCATTCTTTGGGGAACAGTAAGAAGAAGGAGAGACTCATGTAAGTTAAATATGATTTATTTGTAGCCTTTACCTGTGATTGTTTTGGGAAATACTTGATACTTGAAGTTAAAAAGTTAAAAAGATAGATACTTGACTTAGATTGATTACTTTAGTGTGTCATGCTTCTCCTTTTTGGTGATTGGAAGCCCCAATCACACCTGCATCATTATCAGTAATGATGATCAGTACTTAAGGAGGGCTTTCCTTCCATTCATTGCCAGATTGTTCCGCTTGCTTCAGGTTGGGCTCCAAAGTCTAAATGTTCGCAATAATTTCCTGGTTGTGATTCACATTCTCGCCTCCTCTCCTATGAGGCTCTTGGTGGGCTCCACTTAGTTTGCTGGAACCTTGTCTCGTGGATTAACTTCAGTTTTCACTGGGAACTCTGTAAATACCCTTCCAGCGTCACTGAAAGATTGCAAGCTGCCTGCTCCTCTTAGTGAAAAATTTCACTTGAGCTGACTTTGCTATTTAACCCTGAGATTGTAAATAAAACCTTTGAACTGTTGTGAGTCTGAATGTGCCGGGGGGTCTTTGGGTATGTTCACACTGCAGGTCTTAATACTCAATTCAGATTTTTTGATCAAATACGATTTTTTGTCTGCTCGTTCACACTACAAATAAAATGTGACAGCAAACGCGCTCTAGTGTGAACGCTCAAAGCGGCCCGCATGCGCAAAAGAAGACGTCATACACAACGCGCTCTGTTTAGACCCAGAGCAAACAATATTGTTTGACAGGTGGCCCTTAATATAAAGACTTCGGACTTCACGTTTCCCAATTTTTGCTTTAAGTTATTTTGTTATTTACATAATAATGTAAATAACCTAATAATGATCCTTATTGCTGTTTTAGAGAGAAGCGGTGCTTCAAAGGATAGTTGCAGATTTCTGTCAGAATCTGCAGATTATACAGTACAAATAAAATGTTCACGTTTCTCCAACGTTGTCTTCCCAACAGTTTCACTGACGTCTATGCTGGATGGCCAGGAAGCGTTCGCGATGTCTTATCGGGCGCGTCTCCGGAGCTGATAATTGGCGTCTGTCTTGTGTCAGTGACGTAAAAGACGGATTTAATGCGACATGACCGTTCAAACAGCAGTCGCTTTCTAAAACATCGGATATGTATCGGATTCAGTACCACATACGAAAATGACCCAGATCAGATTTGAAAATATCAGATTTGTGCCATTCACACTGTCAGACCATGATCGGATATGGGTCGCATAGGGTCAAA
Source organism: Maylandia zebra (assembly GCF_041146795.1). Classification (NCBI taxonomy): domain Eukaryota; kingdom Metazoa; phylum Chordata; class Actinopteri; order Cichliformes; family Cichlidae; genus Maylandia; species Maylandia zebra. The sequence continues at coordinate 18,979,338 of NC_135183.1, forward strand.
AAATCGGATTTGATGCGCTTTCGCCTACAGTGTGAACGTAGCCTTACACTTGGTATGTAATCATCACATAATGAAAAATTCGTGGAATGAGTATCCACTCACACAGACGCAGGGAGAACATGCAACTCCACATAGCTGAATGTGTCAGGCCAGTGGATTCAAACCCAGGACCTTGTTGATATGAAGCAATGATCTGTGCTGTCCAAAGACATTCATGGTTGGTCAACTGGTGTTTCTAAACTAGTCATAGGTGTAAATTTCAGCATCTATCTGATGACCTGTTTACAGTGTACCACTCCCCTCGTCCTATGACAGCTGAGATAGGCTCCAGCCACATCTCCACCCTGAATTGGACAAGCAGAAGTGGATAGATGGATGGGTGGAATAAAAGGTTTGTGGCTTTTCCATCCTGCTTCTTCTGAAGTTCAGCATTACAGAACAGAGACTGCACCTGACATCTGCTGAAGCAACATTAGATTTAGGCTTTTGAGATTATAACCTTCACTTGGATCCTTTGAAATATTAAAAAATTCAGAAAGTCACTAATGGATTTCTACTGTGTGTGAAGCGTTTTGCACACTCTGAATCCAGTCAGTGTTTGCAGAGATAACCCATCTGTTGTTATCATGAGAAACAACATCTGATTGGCTAAGCTTCCTAAAACTTGAATTTTGCAGCTGTTGTTGCATCTGTGTGTAACTTCAGCTGGCACTCTGCTTGAGGTCAATGTGGTAACTTAAAATTCAGACATGATGTAGCCCAGAGCTTCGCAAAGTGTGGGGCCCACCCCCTAGGGGTTTTGGGTGGGGCGCAGAGCCATTGCAGGGGGGGGCGTGGTATGAAAAGGGGCAAAAAAACCACGCTTGGACACTGCTAGTGCGGGGCGGCCACACAAACGCAAAGCAGGAGATAAAGCATACCTGAATATGTTTCCAAACCAAGTTCATTCTAAGCCAAAGACTAGAAAATATGGTGAAGCATGTCTTCCCTTTGGCTTCACCTGCACAAGTGCCAAGGTAGGTCTCCCCTGCATAATTGGTTTTCCCTGCGGCGGGAGCAGCGCTGGGCTGTTTAAATCAGGGACAAACAGTATCCCACATTCTTGATTTGTAGTTCACAAACACTTCTTGTAATGACTAACTACTCCTGACATTTTGGAGATGTTAGCTCTTTATACAGTAAAGTTACAGTGGGATCCAAATAATATCAGGCTGATCCTGCCACAATGTGTTCCCCCGGTTCAAATCACGGACTAACAGTATCCCACAGTTGTTTATGTTTTTAAACCCATTTTGCACAGAGAGACATTTTTTTCTTGTAAAACAAAGGGGGCCAAGCAAAAGAAGTTTGGGAACCACTGATGTAGCCAGACGTTTTCCCTGAGCAGGTGTAACTTGGTCCTTGCTTAGAGCTGGAGGCCATATTTGAAGTGAGTTGTATAGCTTCAGTGAAATTATGCACCAGTGAAACCACAGCCAGGTACATTTACTCAAGTCCAGTTTTATGTAGTAAAATCTTTGCACTGGAAGAAGATCTATTTATTTGATAAGTTTACTGTACAGATGATTTTTTTTTTTTTTAAATTACAAGCATGTGAAATATAAAGTATGTCTCATGTTAACGTTGGGATTTGTTGGGAACGTCATCCATTGTTGTTACTTGCCATGTTTGAAAAGTAACAATTAGCAACTTGGCCAAAAAAGTAAACATTTTCGTAATAAATACCACTCTTTTATAAAAGAAAACAAAAACTATGAAAAAGTAAGAAAGATTCCTTATATGGGAACTTTTTCTGTGTCTCAAATTCCATACTTTGGTATTTAAACTTCACATTATTGTGCATAATCTGCACTGTCAATACAGCTCCATGAAGTGCACATTAAGAATTCGGATGGTATATTTATAAAGATAAATAAGAATTCACACCCACATCTCTGACAACTGGTAAATATTTGTGAAATGCAGCAGCTAATGGCCTAAAGTGGAATTCCATACTTCGGGTATCACACTTCTGTCAGTTTGAGCAGGTAAACAGAGTGAAGGGTTATGGGCATGCAAACTATCAGACACATCTGTGTGCAGTACAGGAGTGTCAGCAGGGTGCACCATAAAAATGATGACCACAAAAAACATTAAAGATAAAAAAACTGAAATAACAACACAAACTTTTTTTTAACAACTATATTATTACTTTAGTCTTCTCCACAGCAGGAACTCAGCTAATCGGCCAACAAAAACACAAATACAAGCAAGAGAAGCACACAGACAAGTTATTCAACATCTTTGACAGTGCCCCCTGGTGACAATACACAGGTAGAACACATAGATGATGGTCTGCTCTAAGTAGGACAAACGCAAATGCAAGTCAATGGACAGTCTTTATAATTCAATAGACGGAAGTTTACAAACATTAGCATCCAAACTTAGAGAGGATTTTAAAAATTGGAAAGATGACAATCAATCCTAGAACTCAGATATATTTTGTAACGTAGCTCCAAGGAACTAACCATGGCCATTATACTGCAAAACTATATAATATTGACAAATGCAGCTGTGAGTGGACTGAAGCATCTTCTATAAGAATTGCCAGCTGGATGAATGTAAGGGTGTCAAGACTCTGTGACCTTTCTGAAGTAGCTATGCTTGAATTGTATTGGTTTTACACAGCTGGATTAAAATCTGTGCTAATGTCACCAATAATGTTACTTCTTTAGTTTCATTTGCCAGTCATTTGGCTCACCACACTTTGCAAAATACTTGGATCACCATTTTTTTTATCCTTTAAATGTACAGTTGTTTCTCCAATGATCACGTTTTCTACACCTACTTTAAAGCACAAACAGGAAACATAATTTTAGTAGTGTCTGATTTGTCCATAAAACTATGCTACCAACAGTGGACTGTATTAAAGTGATGCCATAGATTTTTGTGGAAACTTCCAGGAAATGCAAGGATGATTCCTGATATTTATCTGTGACTAAAACCATGGTCCAATCTAACCACAACCCAACAGCTCTGAGTTCCATGATGTCCATATACATTATATCCAGAATTTATCCAGCTAGTAAAGACACTGTTTGGGTTAATTATCATCCAACAGATACATTCTGTACTTTTTTAGCTGTAGATGTTGGAATATGTGAAGCAGAAGAAGAGCTGGACAGACAGACTGACATCTTAACGCTTGTCTCTAACAGGACAACTAGCCAAAATTATTCCTGCTATTACTCTGTTTTTATGGCCTGTCATCGGTCTGTGCAGAGCAGTTTTCCCTCTGTCCCTTTAAATTTGTATCTCAGCTCATCATTTCTCTCTCGCTCTCTCAGGGGAGCTTGATGCCCTGCATGACAACAGATGGAGCCCTGAGGCTTTGGGACCATGCACACACACACAGAAAGACAGAAAGATGGCAACAGTAGGACGGGGTTAGAGGCAAACTGTGGTAAAAACTGATGTCAACATCAGTATGAATGGACACATACTCCATGATTACGTGCTTATATGTAGATGAACAGGGGAACGCCCACAAAACTCATTTTTAATGGAAGACTGCATTCAGTCGCTGCTGACACACACGCATTATGTCCCTCTCTCTCTCTCTCTCTCTCACACACACAGACACACACACACACACACGCGCGCGCGCACACACACACACACACACACACACACACACACACACACACATTTACTTTCATTCACATACAGGAAATATCTGACTCAATTTAAAACAGAAAGTCAAATCAAAGAGGAATTCACACAGAGGCTTTGCTCTCTTTGCACTCGTGTATTTACCACAGCTGACACTTGAGTTTGGATCTAATATGAGTTTTCAAAACTTCAAACCAGTGAACTGGGAGGACATCTGGGGATTTCTGGACTACTGTTTGGCACAGTAACACAACAGCCCTCGGGTGACTCTTCATCCGTATGAGAGTCTGACTGTTGTTCAGGATCACAGTGACAACACGCTAACCGGCTGAAACATATTTTCTCTATCAACTTCTATCCTGCACAACTAGGCATGATGGAAAATGTGGGTTTACTGTGGACTTAAGATAAGTTTTTAAAAATTCACAGTGTCTCAAACACAGATATGAGAGAACACTTCAGAAAAGAATCACTCTCGGGTCGGCTAAAATTCCAGTGTGAACATTGCTTAAATCTGAATCCCACCCATAATGCTCCTGGCTGGTACGGCAATCATAGTCAAGCCTCGCAAATGTTCCTCTAGGTGTACAAATCACTGTTTCAGAAATACTAGTCCTTATTAAAATTCATCAGCTAGACAAGTACGCACATAGGATACAGTCTCCATTGCATGATGTGTACTAATGGGAGTACTCAAATTAAGACACACTGTATGACTTTATCCGCACCGGATAATTATTTCTGTACATGGTATTCCATCAGACAATTACTTAACTTCCAAGTTAAATTACAATTTTGCTTACAAGATCTCTGGTGCATCTTTTACTGTCATCATGCTGCAGTCACTGCTAGCCCAGGGGTCTCATGCTCCACCTATAAACTGCATCTTCCTTGGTTCTGACAGGGGAGCCTTTGTTTCACATCACTCCATATTTATCTTTCCCTTCATTAAATGTCCTCACTCTATTGTTGAATCCCTGTGAAAGCCATATGCTTTCAATATACATATATAATATACCCATGCAAGTGCCTTGAGGTGGACTGCAGTATCTGGAATTAACTTAATGCACATGCTACAATGCACATGATGCAGACTTATCTGCCTGTTTTGTTTTACATGCTACTCTTCATTACTCCTCATTACCTTCTACAGTTAGTTTCAATTACATCGTTACTGTCGTATGAAAACCTCGTTTCTGTTACATTATATAAAAGATAAGACAGATTCGGGAGGCCAATAAAACCCGTTCCTCACAACCTGACATCAAAGAGGTTCAAGCTTTTAACCTGACACTTTTGTGCAGCCAGGTCTGGACCACAGGATGTGACATCACCTTTAACTCAGCATGGGGCAGCTCGTTAATGCTGCTAATGCTGCTAATATCACTGTAAAGGTCAGGGAGGGTGGAATTAAATGTCAGGCCTAATCTGAGGCAATGAAAACAAACAGGAAGCTTTGACTGAAAGTGAATTTCTAATGTGATGGATGAATGTAGACAGCAAGAAAGTGTCTGACATATACAATATGGAGCCTCAGTGATCACATTAGCTTGTTTGGGTGAAGAGAGGAAAAAAGAAATGTACTGCTGTAACACAACTAATTGATTCTGGCAGGTCAGAAGAATAAAACACAAACAATTATAAAGACACGAGAAGAAAAGAAGAAGGAGGATGAGATGAAATTTGACTGTTCTGAGAGGATTCATTAATCTGGGCAGGAAGAAGCATAGCAAATAGCACAGCTACATAGCAAATATGGCTGCACATATATACTGCTGCAGAAAGGCTGAAGGTTTTATAGGAGGAAAGCCCAGGACGCACAGACGAAAAAGGCTCATACTGCTATAAAGTTTCAACTGACTGATTCAGTCAGCTCATGTTTCTGGTAAAGCAGAGGAAAAATACTGACTAGCATTAAAATGCCAAGCAAAAATATTCAAATGTGTTGACATGACACTTGAAACACTTTAAAGTGGCATGCTTTGATTAAAAACAAGCTTCCAAGTCAATTATGCAAAGCATGACAGCTGTCCTCACTCTAAAAAAGAGAACTTTATTTTGGTATAAGCTTAGAATTACTTTGACTTTAGGAGTTAGTTTTTTGGATTTGTTTTTAAAATGACTGGTGAGTGAAAGCACAGTACAGTGGTGAGCACTCACACATTTGGTTGTTTGCTGTATACCACACCACACCTTATGTGGGTATAGGCCTTCAACAAGTGCCACTGTCTAACCTTTATATTAGTTACTTCCTGTTTTACTTTGGTACTCATTTCTCCCTTATACTTTTTATTCCGTTTTACAGTGTGAGTGTAAAGGGTGCAGACAGGAAGACACAGACAGGATGTTGAAAAGAAGGTCAGTCAGTAACATAACAGCAAAGGAAAATCAAGCACAACATGAACCATGAATCAAACCATATTGTCAAAATAAAGATCAAAGCTTCATGTTATCCTTTAACTGAACATTTTATTTATCAAAGCACGCTGAAACATGAATCCATCTTGAAGGAAAAGCCCTCAGGAGACAGTTTGATAGTATGTTTAGTCAGATAATATCACTACAGACTAGTGATGGTGGACATATCTATATCATCTTTGCACTTAAAGTAAACTTTCTTTGCAATTTAGTGGATTGTGATTGGACTTTTTTTAATTCACACAGACATAAAGTCTTAATTTTAATATGACGGTGGACCGTTTATAGCAGCAGGGTTTGACAGCCCTCAGGCAGGTGTGTCTGAGGGTTGGAAACACAGGTAACTGAAGTGACACCATCATATCTGAGACAGCTGTGTCAGAAAGGGTATCAAGAGAAAGAAGTCAATTTCATAGCCAGACGTTTGTCTGACCAAGTGACAATATATAAAAATGAATGTACAGTTAATTCTAGGAAGCACACATATATTTAATTCCAAGTGTTTATAATGAAATTATTATGTTATCATTTATTATTTTTACCAAGACTATAGAACAATGCAGAGGCATTTGTGAGCACTACAGTGTTTCTTGGCAGTGATTAATACAATATGGTCTCTGTTACCCTTCACTCGACACATCTTTTTGGAATTAAAAAAAAAACTGAATTATGACAGAAAATCTCAAATGCAGCACAGCACCACTGGCTCCCACTACATTCTTATGAAAAAGTTAAAAATATTTTAAAGACAAACCCTGGCTCTCATTTGGAGCTCGCTTCACTTAATCCATAATGTCTGAATAAAATTTAAATCAGATTTAGAGCAATTTCCTTCTGAATGCAAATTGCAGAATTCTGCTGTGCCCACAGATAAGACATCTTATACACCACTGGAAAGCCTCCAGACCTTTTCTGAATTCTGGGCTGTATACTGAAGAGTTCTTTTATGCAAAACACACTGGACTGGAGGTCACATATTTGGCTGCCATCTCGCTGTGTGTCTCTGCTTCAATCTACCACTATCTGCATCTGGAACAAACTCATGGTTATTCAGTTTGCACTTGAGATGCAACACTTCATTTGCAACCCATGGACAATCTTTGGAGCAACATCCCTTTTCAAAACTTGCACATAATACCAAAACCTAAAATTTTCTGGACATTTCTAGCTACTAGTTCTTCTTTTCATTATTTTTGATCATTTTGTTTAATTTTACAATAAAAAACAACAACAACAACAACAACAAACAGACAAAGTGGCAGTGAGGAATCTAAAATTCAAATATATAGATTTCTTTGATTTATTGCGCATCTGAGCTGACTCTTCATCTCCTCTCAGCATTTGAAAAATGGCTTGACAACACTTTAATTTTCATCTTTTAATAACATGAGCTATCATACATATGTTTTCAGCTTTTGCCACCACCTCCACGTTTATAGTTCTTCAACTAAAGGTTCAATTTGAATTCCATTAAGTTCCTCTTATCCAGCAATTATGACCACACTAGGTGTTAAAGTGGGCTGGAACGACCTGGAATGATGTTCCAACACCTTCAATTAATGCACAATTAAATCTGATAGGCAGATTAATGCATGATACTGCCAAGCCAGTTAATTTTTCATGTGTTGAAGCCTGGCATTACCTCCAGTTGATGGCATGGTAAGAGGTGCACTAAATCATTTTAAAAGGCAAGGACAGCCCAACAAGTATTGTTTTGTAGTTTTGGATATTTTTTTCTATTTGATCTAAACATAATGTGTTGCTTTATATTTAGCAAACATCTCAAAAGCTGAGGTATACTAATTTTGTGTGACTAAATTTTTGATGAATAGGCAGGTTTAGTAGTGTTCATTGCAGACTAAACTGGTTGGTTTACAGTATTGTGGTAAGGACTGCAGTAATGCACTATGCTGGACTGGTGCAGAGCAGGCTGTGATGTTCATGGTCAGTGTTAAGCTACATTAAAGGGTAGCAGACATCAAGTGGGGGTATTTTATCTTAATTTCAGGAGCGGGACCACACCCACATCCATGCCCCATCTGCTCTTCAGTCTATATATGCCCCTTCACCAATACCTGCTTTTCATACTCCCCTCCCCCATCTTCTTTTCTTTTACATGTAAAAGTACATGGGGATCTGCCTGGCCCGGGAACTGCTGCCAGTCCCCTCCGAGGCCTTCCCCAAACCGCAGCATCAGTCCACAGTCCATCACCCATTGTACAGCTCAACTGAGGGTGTGGTCCCAGCTAGCGAATTTATCTTTAAACTGATGATGCAATTTGATTTACTCACAGAACACACAGACCTCTAAAAAATTTTACACACAGGATGCATTAAGTTTTTGTCACTATTTTGTGCATTAAAAATGCAGCTGTTTACACTGACCTGTAGTTCGTGCTCTAGTACTGAATATACAATGATATAGAAATAGTTAATTAATACTTCATTACCTCCGATACACAGCTAGAGACTGCTCTGGATTAATCGGCTCTCTGAAATGATCTGTTTGCCTCCTCAGATGTGGTCCCAACTGCCAATACAGCTTCAAATCTGGGCTCAAACCATGAAATACTCCGTCCTGCTGTCTTCTCTTTGTGAAACCAGAATCTCAGTTTTTCAGTCTCGGATTGCAAAAACGTGACGTGTGTGTATATACATTAAAAAAATCCTGAACTTTGTGTTGTTTTTTTTCTCCTAACACTTCCAGTGTGTAAAAGTCTTTATACTAAGTTTATGCTGTATAGAAATCCTGATAGGTGTACACCCCACCCCTGGCATCATTGCCCACCTCTCAATTTTAAATACACGTAGACATTGAGGGCTAGCAGGAGGGACCATGCGCTTACCTGCTGCTCTCTGGCAGGTAGCTCCAAGCCCTCCTGGGTTTTAAATGCACCTTAGAACACACATGCATCAACATTACAATGAGCGGGTGGAGGGAGGTTCGGAGTCTTCTCTCACCCCCGTTCTCTGCGACCTGCTGGAGCAGGGGGGCTAGGACTAGGAGGAGGAGTTGGCCGTCCGACTGCGGTCTGGAGTGTGGAGCCTTCCTGCTGCTGCGGAGTCGGGGCGGTCTGCCTCCCCCCACCGCAGGGAAAAGGGAAACACCACCTGGGTCTGGGTGCAGTTCCCCCCTCCAGGGGCGGGGGCACCTAGACCCGGTTTGTAGAGTACGCTTGGGGAGTGTGATCGTGTGTACAGCGTCTCTTCGTGTCTGTCTCCACGTTGGTTGAGTGTGGAGTAAGTGCATATGAGAGCATGAGGGTGGGAATGGATGTTTGTGTCTGTGTGTGCCTGTATGTCTGTGTCTATATGTCAGGTTGGGTGTCAGGCGCCACCTCTCTGGGGACATCTCAGGCCCTCCAAGGTTTGGAGGCCTATCTCCCCCTACCACCACTTCCCCTGCCAGTGGCGGACCCCCTCAGACATCGGTGCGTTGGTGGTTCTTTGTGTCCGGGGATGGGCGTCCAGGTACACACCGGCTCACTCCTTGGCGGCCGCTTATCGGGGCCTGGAGCCTGGGGCTCGCTCGGGCCACTTCGGAGGTGGGGTGCCCCCGGCCTCTCGGCCTGGGGCTCGGTCACTCAGGCGCAGCTGGCTGCCGGCGGAGCTCACGGGCGCGTCACTGCAACTCCCCCTGGCTTCTGCTCCGCGGCTGCTGAGTGAGCCCTCATCTGGGACTCTCCTCAGCTCTTTCCGGGACAGTGGCGCAGCTGCCCCTCTGTTGGTCTTCCTTGGTCTCTTGTGTTCTGGGGGCCTCTGGATGTCTGGAGTTTTGATCTCCTCCACACCTGCTTCACGCCCCGGAGGACGGGGCTGTGGCCCCCCCACACCCTCTAGCAGATTATTACATGAAGGAACCTTTTAAAAAAACAAAAAACAAGCGCGTCCATGCTCACAGGTGTACACACGGGTGATCACACCCACAAACTACACCCTTTTTGGCTCCTACCTCAAAGCACACTGTGTTCTGTTGATCTTATGTGCTGCACAATAATGTTTAACATTTAGTATTTACTGTCATATTCCCATATATCATTGTGATGTTGTTTATTCTATTACTCTTGTTCTCTTCTGCTTGCTTTCTTTTTTCTTTCTCAGCAGGTGATCCAGGTGATTGATATATGCATTTTTTTTTCTCTGCCCGTTCTGTTGGTTTTTGTCTTTTGCCCTTCTCCCCCGTCCCTCTTCTCAGCTGTTTCTCTTTCCCTCTTTCTTTCTCCCCTTCTTTCCCCCAGTCAAGTCTGTCCCGTATTCAGTAAGTGAAAATAAAATAAACAATAAAAGGTGAATCAAATGGACCATTACGGCAAGGCTGGGATGGTCAGTTTGGTAAAGTAAATCCGTTGGGCATCTTTCTTTGCCTTTAGACAACAATTCTGATGGCAAAAGAGCCAAACGGGACAGGCCAAAAAAAAAAAAAAAAGAAAAAAAAAAAAAAGAAATCCTGATAGCTTCTGTAATGTCTGGTTATATCTTTTTATATTCGACTAGCTAACAAACACATGGCAACTAATCAGAGCTACTCTCAATGTTAGGATGCCACTTCAACCCCTGAGTAATTTATACAGAAAAACTACAAAACGTTGACTTTTAAGTGACTCAAAAAAACTACAACAAGAAGACTGTTACCACTTCACCTTCTTCCAACTTTAGCTTTATCTTCAGTTCCATTATGTGCTGATTTCATTGAAGTCATTAAGTCATCTTACCACCTCATTCAAAACTTCTTTCAAACTTGTTTCAACTTCAGGTTCAGCTTCAGTTACATTATTCCACTCATTTAGCTGTTAGCAATCTAAACACGGAGGACAAAACAGTGTTAATCAATTCAAAAAAAATAATAAAAATAATTGTCATGCAAGCTGATAGAAGTCCTTTCACTGCCACTTACAGCTTGCATTTTAAACACTGTAGTTTAGTTTCATGTCTGAGCTGCAGTGCATCAAGGTCAGCTGTCACTGCCATACAAATCCATTCAGAAGCTTCAAAGAATTAACTACAGGGCATTTAAACTATTTTATGTCTGTAGTGAGGCAATCACATTTTTTACACTTTTACTGTAATTCAACCAGTTATATAACAGAGTCTAAAAATATAAAGGATGAAGGGACAAAGTTGGCATTGAACTTCAGTACTTTGAAATCTTACTCTGATGCGTGTAAAGACAAACCCTTTTCTCCTTTAATAAAAATACCCTCTGACTGTGCTTAATGTCTACAACTGCCATGAACTGGCTGAGGTTCAATTCCCAGACCTATTCTCTTTGTAGCCCCCAACACACAAAAGGAAAAGGAGGACAGTGTGCTTTCTTTGCCCCATATGAGTAAAAATTGATGAGCCTAACAGTAATTGTACAAAGGACAAAGAGTTGGCTGACTTCCCTAAAACGAGACACCCAGGAAGTGGAAGCTGTTTTTCCTTTCCTAATTTGGATCGGCAGAGGGATGGTAAGTACACAGTGTGGTTTTTATTTAATGAAAGCTGACAGGAAATCAGACTTCAGGAGAACAAAGTATTTCGTCCCAACTTTACTTCATCTCCACACAGTCAGAGAGCTGCGGTGCACACTGAGCAGATCCTGGCAAGACAATGAAGGAGACGAGCCCACATAACGTCAGAGGAAGGACAGCACGTCAGCAGCCTTACCTAGTTTAGGCAGAGAGTACTGGACTTTGAAGTAGTCCTGATAAAATCCGAGGAGCCTCTTAGTAATGTGAAGGGCGTAGTCCCCTGCTCCGCTCAAAATGGCATCTGGCCGAGCATAGAGACGGATCTGAAGACAAATACAGAGGAAGAAATGGAATTAAGCTGATTTTAATTGAGATGGATCTAAAAACAGATACAGAGAAAGGAAATTGGAATTAGTGTATGCTCAGCTCTACAGAGAACAAAATGAAATTAAGCCACTTTTTTTCAAATCTATACAGAAAAGGAAATTAAATTTGACAGATACAAACAGGAGAACGCTGCGTGTATATTAAACTCTTCAGGGGAAATAATACAATCAGAGAGAGTTTAAGTTTATATCTGCAGAAAGGAAAAATTATATTTGAGAGATGTTTTCTTCGAAATTTGCGAAAAAACAAATGGAATCAGGTCCGTGTTAGGTGGGTCACATCTACAGACAAAATAAGTGAATCAGGTCGACTTCATATTCTGCTCTCCAGACAGAACAATGGAGTCTGGTTGATTTGGTTCAAATATAAAACAAGAAAAAAATTGATTTACAGCTGTGAGCAAGAATATCGACTGTAGATGGAAGCAAAAAAAAATACAAGAATGTTAAATGTTCTGCTTCAGGTGGATTCCAGTATTTCACACAGTCTAATGATCAGTGTGGGCTCATTATTGGACAGGGGTTGGAGCAGCTGCATCATTTATTTATAAAGGACAGTTCACCCTAAATCAAATTTACATATTTTTCTATGGACATGTAGCAATATTTATTCATTCAGACTGTTTACTCAAGCCCCCCGCATTTCTTTATATTTTGTGTCCAGGGAGCCAGACATTTTGCAACTTTTAAAGTGCTCCTGAGTAAGAGTTCTGCAGGCTTTTTGGTCTTTTTTTCCCGACATTTTTATAGGAAAGCAGGCATTAAAAAAGGAATGAACCAGTGTTGTGTCTGCACTTAACAGAAAATTGATTAAAGATTGAATTTTAAGTTGCATATGTAGTTTGTTATTAATAGCCTGTCACATAAACAAAAACATAAAAAAATATCCCCATTTCTTTAGCTGAATTGATGACAAATGCCAAAGATTACACAGTTTGAGTGGAGTAAAATAGTAATTTTATACCAGCAAAGTAATCCTCACTGGGAAGCCTGAATGGGCTATTAGCCAAAAAATCCCTATCCTTCGGTGCAAAATAGGGAAAACTGGACAAGTGGAGAACAAAAGTAACAACCCCCTTTGCTAGGAAAAATTCAGCAAAGACCTGACATGGGACCCCAGAGTGGCATCTGGACTTGAACCATGGCCACACTGGAACTGAACTTAAGATGAAGGTCAGCAGGTCTTAGCTGGTGGTCAAAACTAATAGAATTATAAATGCAGTGGTCAGGCTGCTGACCTCTGAACCACTGCAGGATGACATGCTGACAAAGTGTGTGCGAGAGACACTCCAACTCATCACTGTTGCTGGGATTAAAATGATCATCTGCTCTTTCGAAAGTGAATCTATTGTTTGGTGAAGATGGCAATTTGTACTTGAGAAGAGGTTCTTTTTTTGTGCCTCACAGCTCCTGACAAGCTGTGGGTAAAAGCAAAATCACAGCTCTTTCCCTGTAGAGCTGTGACAGCAGCTTCACTTCTGTCTTTTTTTTACCCCCTTTAACATTGCACACCTTCACCAAAACACAGTGTAACATATTGACTGACTTCTAATGAAATCCATTTTAATTCATGCAGTATGGACTCGAACACTTGTATGCTCATCTGTACACAAATCCAAAGTGGGCCATGGGGCATTACGAGATCTAGGTTGAAGTGCTGAGTTTCTCAGTGCTTTGGCTTCACTCATTTAAGTATTACTTGCCCTTATACATCAATCAGCATAACATTATGACCAACTGGCTATTATTGTTGGTCTCCCGTTTGCTGCCAAAACAGCTCTGACCAATTGAGGCATGGACTCCACTAGATTGCTGAAGATGTGCAGTGGTATCTGCACCAATATGTTAGCAACAGATCCTTTAAGACCTATGAGTTGCAAGATGGGGCCTCCATAAATCAGACGTGTTGGTCCAGCTCATCCCAAATGCTAGACTGGACTGAGACGAAGTTGGAGTTGGAGGCTCATGATTGTGCTCCTCGAACCATTGCTGAACCATTTTTGCTTTGTGGCAGGGCGCATTATCCCTGTTCTATCAAAGGGTGTACATGGTCTTCAACAGTGCTTAGGTAGGTAGTACATGTTAAAGTAACATCCACATGGATGGCACAACTCAAGTTTTCATAGCAGAAGACTGCCCAAAGAATCACATTGCCTCTGCCAGCTTGCCTTCTCTTCTGATGCTGTTGTATCAGAACAAGCATTACATTTTTCAACAGTTTGAGCTACAGCAGGTCATCTGTTGGGTCAAACCACACAGGCCAGTCTTCACTCCCCCACATGCATCAGTGAGCCTTGGCTACTATGACTCTGTTGCTGGTTCACCACTGTTCCTTCCTTGGACTGCTTGGCAGATGCTGACCCTTGCAGACTGGGAACACTCCACAAGAGCTGCACACTTGCTCAAATCCTTACATTTGCCTACATTTACTGCATTTAACACTTCTTCTAACATAAAATGCTTATTTGCTCTCTAATATATCCCACCCAGGAACATGATGAAGAGAGGATCTGTGTTAACCTGCCAGTGGTCATTGAAATGTTATGTCTGTTTAAATTCAAGTTTAATGTCAAAGTTAATGCCAGCAGTTTGACATGATCCTAAATTTTAAGGTTAACTATAGATAAAAAGTCTGGCTTTATCCTGAAGAAAAAATATATTTGAATCCAAATTTTACTGCAATTGATTCAAAAGTTCTTGATTACTTTTAAACTACAACTATATCCAAGCCACAACTGTGAACCTTGTGGTGGTGTCACCAGAAAAGTTGGTGTGCAATCCTCCCATCAGTACAGTATCTTAAATGTTTAGCTTTTTAAAAAGACTAGGCTAAATGTCATAATCAAATCATCTGACAGACCATCCTACAGGCTACAAGCCTCCGTGAAGCCAACCAGAAGAAGGACAGGGGTTTCAAATAATGCTGCATTGTGGTTTTTAGTATTTCAGCCACCATCAAACAGAAGTTCAGGTGCACTGAAGTTAAGTGTAATTATTTACACACATTACCAATCACACTGACCAACACATTAGGAGTCTGTGTCCGACTGTGAAGGAAAAATAAAAACAGATTTTGCTCTTTTTTTAATCTGACTTTGATGCCAACTTAGTGTTTGTTAGTGTGCTGTCAGTCTGCTGCCCTCTTGTGATTCTGAAGCTCAGTCAAAAATGTTTCACTTCAATGACTCCCAATGGACTCTTTAAACTAAAGTGATTCTTTCAAGCTCACAGACAGACAGACAGACATCTGCTCCATCTGAGTCAATTTTCATTAAAAAAAAAAAGCAATTTGGCAGGCCTGCAAAAGAAAATTAGCTTCTGCTGCCGCTTTATTCAGGCATCCGGTGTTTGAGGTCAGCTGGTCTAATCTCCTGATGCAGCTTTCATACGGAAAAAGCCAAGCTCTGTTTGCAGCAGCCACCATCACTTTATTACACAAAACACTGAATTATGAGGCTCAGTCTCATCGGTGGTGAGTCTAAAGTCTGTTTTTGTCTGTGACAGGTGCAGGTGGAGAAATCTCTGTGTGCAAGAGAAAAGGCTGAAAATGTGTGGTCCCTTGGGCGACACTGCATTAAAAACAGAGATGATTCTGTCATGGAAATCGATGCATGGGTTCAGGAGCACTTCCAGAAATCACTGTCTGTCAACACAACTCATCGTCCCATGCACTGACGCAGGTAAAAGCTCCATCATGCAAAGAAGATTCTGTCTCTTTAAGGTTCCTTTCCCTCCGAATGAACCCTCTGATCGAATTGAACCGTCTAGGCAATAAAATACATGGCCGTTTAATTTAATTTTTTCAATCATTCTTTGCTTAAAACTCCTTAAACTCTACATGTTCATTTCTGACTCACAGACCATTCTTGACAAAGTTAGCAACAAGCATGTAGGGCATATTCAAACAGCCTACAGCCCACAAAGCCAACAAAGCCACGCAGTGCCCTTTTTCTCATATTCAAAACCAAACAGAGATCTGAAGCAGACAGCACTTTCCACTGCAGGAAATGAACCTTTGTTCTGCTTTTGGTGTACTATACTAATTTCCGATTTGATAAATGCAACATCAAATTGCACTGTGTCTGAAAGAAAGAGGACAAAGTCAGGACTGGGCTTCAAACCAACCAACAACCAACTTTATGACTTCCACAGAGATAAAGCTACTTCTCTGCCAGCAGACTTCAGATCAGTTATGTTTGTCGAGTTCTGCAGTTACCTTGTGAACTTTACTGATGGTATCACGTCTTGGTATCACTTGGTATCACTGAATAATCACATTCTCTACAAATACTTGATGGATTTGTTGATCGAGAATTAACAACTACTGTAACTTATGGATTAACCTTCAGCACAGACTGTAATGTTGACATGGGACTTCAGTACCTTCAACTCGTCTCTTACGGTCTGCGATTACAAAGAAGCATGGTGGTAAGATATTTTAGCCTTTTTATTTATGTAACTTAGATATATAAGTTATATGAATAACTTTGATCGTGGCTCAAAGAGTTGGCAGTTCGTCTTGCAACCGGAAGGTTGCCGGTTCGAGCCCCGGCTCGGACATTCTCGGTCGCTGTGTCCTTGGGCAAGACACTTCACCTACCACCTACTGGTGTTGGCCAGAGGGGCCGATGGCGTGATATGGCAGCCTCACTTCTGTCAGTCTGCCCGTCTGCAGCTGTGGCTACAACTGTAGCTTGCCTTGAATGTGAGAGTGAATGAATAGTGGAATTGTACAGTGCTTTGAGGGCCCCAAAAAGCGCTATATAAAATGCAATCCATTAATATTATTATTTTCTTGATTTCCATCCTCATGTCAAAAACACATGGAAAGACTTCAAAGAATTATAAAATGTTAATTTTTGAGAGAAAAAAAACATCCATAGATCGACAGTTCTACAAAAAAAGAAGCCACACTCATAAAATCCATATGTCATTGTAGATAATCCTCACGTCTCCATAATGAGACTGTGATGATGCCTTCGGGAGAGTGCTATAAATCTCCAGCTTGTAAAGCAAAGAGAGAAAAGCTGGGCGTCACTCCTAAGAGAAACAAACTGTTAAATAATGTCTTTAAGATGGTGGGAGGTGCTCTGACCTCAGACAGTTCAAGTAAGTAAAATGTTATTCTTCTTAACGTGTAAAGCTTTATGAGCTGATGAAGCCACAGAGGGAGCACGGTGGGTAGAGTTTAATGTGTTTCATGGAGCTTAGCGGTGAAACACTGACACAATCACACGTCTGTGGTGTTGCTGTTTCTGGTTTTAGGATTTTTCAGGTGGACAGATGTGATAATTTGATCATAACATGTGTGGAATTAATTAGTTTTGAGTTAAAAGTGGTGACAAGTAACATTTCTGTGGCCTGAATACTAAACTGTATTAACTACATTAACTCACTTGGAGCTTTTGCTTAGAGGCGTTTTATTTCTCACAGTTTTCTGACTTCGACCATAAGAAGCTGACTGAAACTGCAGAAACCTGCCAGAGAGACACGAAAAGATTGAAACGTGCCCTTAAAACAAGCTGCCAGCTCTCCTCTCTGTGTTTTTGTGATGGATGGAGCAGTTAATCAGACTGATCCTCCAGACTAATTATACACAAACAATGTCAGCTGACAGATAGGGGTTACCATAGCGACAGGCAGCAGTGATCTCACTGATCAATACACGTGAATCAGCATGTGTGAATGAAAATAAAGGACAAATTAAATGCGTGTGTGTGTGCTGAATGGTTTCACTGTCAGGGAGAAACTAGCTCACTGTCAGATGAAGGACAATAGAGACTGGCTATCAAATACAGCACACACACACACACACACACACAGCAGCAGAAGTAGCGGCAGGTAGATGTACACACAAGTTAAAATACACGTGTTATTTTCCCCATGAAGACACACAAACTCACTATGATGTAATACTGCTGTATCACTGCTGGCTTATCACACACACACACACACACACACACACACACACACACACACACACACACACACACACACACACACACACACACACACACACACACACACACACACTGTCCCAGTACCTCTGCTGTCTCTCCTCTCTGAGCTTCACTTCCACTCTAATAAATTCTGCTTTCAGAAAGCTGTGAAAACACGTTGAAACCTGTTCAGTGGTAACGCTGCAGATCTGCTGCTACGTGGTGTCACAGTGTTTGTGTCGCACACGAGCTGCTGTAGACCTGCACAAATACCAACAAAGGCCGGTAAAAAAAAAGTACTAAGCTGCCTTCTACTGAAACTACAAGAAAATTTTCCAGGCAAAGTCATACACACAGCTGCAAATATTTTTTCACATTTTCGGTTGTCGCGTTGGCCTAAAATTAATAATCAACATCTACTTGATGAACATTAGTTCATTCCGAGCAGGAACATCCAAGATTCAAAAATGAAGCCAATGCAGATGTGCCATAAACTGCAGTTCCTCCAATTGCCACTGGAGGCTGCTCCAAAAGTGAGTCAGGTGGCTACTTTAGATTTAGAGAATGAGGATAGTTGTAACACTCTCACTTCCTCACACTGCCAAACTGTGTGAGGAAAATCAAGTGGGCTGATCAATCCAAATATCGACAACATCGACACCAATGCTGGTATTGGTACTGGACTGATACCAGGACAATAGGACCGATAATTTGTTTCTATCCTCCTAGTTCAGCTTGTAGCCCACTGAAAATATTTTGATCAGTACTGATGGATTCAGAACTATGTTACCTTTATTTTTCATAGAGTAGTGCCTTAGGTAAAATGTAAGACATATTATCTTAGCTAATTTCAAACGACCATGCTGCTGCAGCTATGCAAATTATAGCTGACGGGGTGCAGATGGTTGTAACACCTTTTAAAAAGTGCTGAAACTATCCCCATGATGGCAGCTAAATACATTTTCCCTGTCCTACTCTCTTTTTTTCCAGTGTGCCGAGGCAGTGGGTAAAAAAAACATTACCACTGTGAGGGCTAAATAAACCAAATGATACTGAGCTTCTTTTAGCCTGAGGTGATTAAAAAAGACAGAGGTGAGGAAGACACTGACGTGTTGGTCAGGGCACAATAATAATAATAATTAAAATGTACATTTTGTGGAAGGAGATTAAATTCCCTGTGATTGACATGCGTTTATTAATTCAGGGATGTTGTTGAACAGGTTAAAGAGACTGCTACTTGTGGAGGATATCTTAAAATTCTAGCTCAGAAATATTTTGTTATATATTAGTTGTAAATGCTGAAACAACAACATCCTTGGTCTCACCAGGTTCATCAGCACAGCTGGAGCCATTTGCTGCCATCAGTGTTTCACTTCTCTTAACCAAACTGAACTCATGTCCATGTTTATGGTGTTTGAACCTTTTGGAAGATTTTAATGAAATTATCTTATTGCAGTTAATTGTACTCACAGTCTCTCTAAAAAGTCTGTTCCCATAGTGCTAAGTGAACATCGAGTATTTAATTTGCATGTTATTTAGCACAAATTAGCAGATATGTGCGTCTGTGTGATCTGCTTAGAATTTATGAATGCAGCTTGCTAAACAACTGTTAACTAAACATGCCACTTTCCCATGTAAAAATGCTGACTCCAGTGCCAATACATCACAGTGACGATATCCATGCTCAGTTTTATTAGCCAAATAGGTGGTTTGTGTGGGCCACCACATCATGGACATGAAGTCTGGACCAATCTATTGGATTACATCAAATGAAATTGTACTAATATACGTTGGGGTTTTTCCCGGTGGACGAGAGGGTTTGTTCCCTGCACCTTAGGGTCGGGGAACGGGTCCTGACTGTCATCTGCGCTTATGCGCCAAGTGGCAGTGCAGAGTACCCAGCCTTCTTAGAGTCCCTGGGGGGTGCTGGAGGGTGCTCCACCTGGAGACTCTGTTGTCCTGCTGGGAGACTTCAATGCTCACGTGGGTAACGACAGCGAGACCTGGAGGGGCGTGATTGGGAGGAACGGCCTCCCTGATCTGAACCCGAGCGGTGCTCTGTTATTGGACTTCTGTGCTAACCACAGTTTGGCCATAACGAACACCCTGTTCGAACATAAGAGTGTCCATAAGTGCACGTGGCACCAGGACGCTCTAGGCCGTAGGTCGATGATCGATTTTGTAATTGTATCAGCAGACCTGCGACCATATGTTCTGGACACTCGGGTAAAGAGAGGGGCTGAGCTGTCAACTGATCACCACCTGGTGGTGAGTTGGATCAGGTGGCGGGGGAGGACGCTGGACAGACCTGGTGCACCTAAACGCGTAGTGAGGGTGTGCTGGGAACGTCTAGCAGAGGCCCCAGTCCGCGAGATCTTCAACGCACACCTCCGGCAGAGCTTCAACAGCATTCCGAGGGAGACTGGGGACATTGAGTTCGAATGGACCATGTTCAGTGTCTCCATTGCCGAAGCTGCTGCATTAAGCTGCGGCCGCAAGGTGGTTGGTGCCTGCCGTGGTGGTAATCCCCAAACCAAATGGTGGACACCAGAGGTGAAGGGAGCCACCAGGCTGAAGAAGGAGTCCTATCGGGCTTGGTTAGCCTGTGGGACTCCGGAGGCAGCCGACAGGTATCGACAGGCCAAGCGGAATGCGGCTCGGGCAGTGGCTGAAGCAAAAACTCGAGTGTGGGAGGAGTTCGGAGAGGCCATGGAAAAAGACTTTCGGACTGCCTCGAAGAGATTCTGGCAAACCGTCAGACGTCTCAGGAGGGGAAAGCGGTGCTCTACCTGCACTGTGTATAGTGCTGGCGGAGCGCTGCTGACGTCGACTGAGAAAATTGTCAGGCGGTGGAAGGAATACTTCGAGGACCTCCTTAATCCCACTGACACGTCTTCCGAGGAGGAAGCAGAGTCTGGGGATGAGGGGAATGACCCGCCAATTTCCGGGGGCGAGGTCACTGAGGCAGTTAAACAACTCCTTGGTGGCAGAGCCCCTGGTGTTGATGAGGTCCTCCCCGAGTTCCTGAAGGTTCTGGACGTTGTAGGGCTGTCCTGGTTGACACGCCTCTGCAATGTTGCGTGGAGATCAGGGGCAGTACCTGTGGACTGGCAGACCGGGGTGGTGGTCCCCATCTTTAAGAAAGGGGACCGGAGGGTGTGTTCCAACTACAGGGGGACCACACTCCTCAGCTTCCCTGGGAAAGTCTATGCCAGGGTGCTGGAAAGGAGAGTTCGTCCATTACTCGTTAGTCGTTAGTTTTGTGGACTTGGAGAAGGCATTCGACCGTGTCCCTCGGGGTGTCCTGTGGGAGGTGTTGCGGGAATATGGGGTGTCTGGCCCATTGCTACGGGCCATTCGATCCCTATACAACCGTTGCAAGAGCTTGGTTCGCATTGCCGGCAATAAGTCGGACTCGTTTCCGGTGGGTGATGGGCTTCGCCAGGGCTGCCCTTTGTCTCCGGTTCTGTTCATAATTTTTATGGACAGGATTTCTAGGCGCAGCCAAGTGGCGGAGGGCTTTCGCTTTCGTGGCCTCAGAATCTCATCTCTGATTTTGCAGATGATGTGGTTCTGTTGGCTTCATCGGGTGAGGGCCTCCAGCTCGCACTGGAACGGTTCGCAGCCGAGTGTGAAGCAGCGGGAATGAGGACCAGCACCTCCAAATCTGAGGCCATGGTTCTCAGCCGGAAAAGGGTGGAGTGCCCACTCCGGGTCGGGGATGAGTTCCTGCCCCAAGTGGAGGAGTTCAAGTATCTCGGGGTCTTGTTCGTGAGTGATGGGAGAAGGGAGCCGGAGATCGACAGACGGATTGGGGCTGCAGCTGCAGTAATGCGGACGCTGCACCGGTCCGTCGTGGTGAAGAGGGAGCTGAGTGTAAAAGCGAAGCTCTCAATTTACTGGTCGATCTACGTCCCTACCCTCACCTATGGCCACGAGCTGTGGGTAGTGACCGAAAGAACGAGATCGCGGATACAAGCGGCAGAAATGAGCTTCCTCCGAAGGGTGGCTGGCCTCTCCCTTAGAGATAGGGTGAGACATTCGGCCATCCGGGAGGGGCTCAGAGTAGAGCAGCTGCTGCTCCACATCGAAAGGAGCCAGCTGAGGTGGTTCGGGCATCTGACAAGGATGCCCCCTGGGCGCCTCCTGGGTGAGGTGTTCCAGGCATGTCCCACCGGGAGGAGGCCCCGGGGCAGACCCAGGACACGCTGGAGAGATTATATCTCTCGGCTGGCCTGGGAACGCCTTGGTGTTCCCCCGGACAAGCTGGAGGAGGTGGCTGGGGAGAGGGAGGTCTGGGCCTCTTTGCTTAGGCTGCTGCCCCCGCGACCCGGCCCCGGACAAAGCGGATGAAGATGGATGGATGGATGGAAATTGTACTAAGTTATCTCTGGAAGACTGTCATAATCCGTCTCTGATAGGGGAGGTAACATAAACGAGACCCACATGAGGGAGATCAGTTTAGAAAAAGGTTTATTACAAGAGAACTCAGGACTTACAAGAAAACCTATAGCGCAGATTACCACAAACCAAACAACCAACACAAAACAACTAGCTCAAGTAAGGCTTAACCAGTAGAAAATAAAACTGTCCTCATGGGCTGTAACGCAGCTAAACGCCACTCAAGCCAAATCTCACCACTTAAACAGAATTTCACAAGCAAAGCTCAGAGAAGGAAGCCTACAGGGCAGTCTGCATACTCAGTTCAAAGCAGCAGCCCCTGAAAGTTCTTCAGCCTTTTGAAGACACAGGTGTGTACAAGTCACTGATTGGTCTCTCTCCCTGGAGGTGCAAACCACAGGTCCTAAGGCAGCCAATTGTCTGTGTGGATTGTCACATTCGAATTTACATGGAGGAAGGCTGGCACGGGTTCCCAGCCAGCCAATCGTCTGTGGGTGTTGTCATGCTTGAATTTACTTGAAGGAAGGCCGGCTCACTTAAAAGGCCAGGGGCCGTAGCAAAGACTATAACCACACTGTTGATCCCCTGATGTTTAATCCTACACCATGAAATTGAGACCTTGTTTTTAGCAAACTCTCACACATGGTCAAACTGCTTCGCATGACACAAACTCTTACAGAAAATGCATTTTTATGACTTTTCATCAAGCAATGTCTTGGAAAAACAAAAATTTTGATAGCAACAGTTTCACTTACAATCAAATAAATTTCCATCAGACTCAGCTGCCCATTAGCTTCTATGCTAAATTATAAATTATTGAATGATTAGACACCAAACTAAGATGTTACCTTTCATTAGTTATTTGGGTTTTACCCATGTATGGTAAAACAGAACTGCTGGTTTAATCCTGAGTTGGTGTTTGGATGACCTCAATCCCCAATTTTAACTCCAAACCTAGCCTAGGTCTAACCTCAGCACCTCAGAGAATATGCAATAGGTTTTTTTTTTGTTGTTTGTTTTTTATTTTTATCAATTCTTGTGAAACAGAAATCAAATTAAATAATTTTTCTCACTGACTCAAAATTATTTAATTTTTTTTCCAAAATGTCCATATTGCCTTTCTGCAAAAAAGGCTCAAGTTGAATTATCACCTTTGAAGACTTTGAGCTCAGAGGGCTGAGAGGTGAAAGCCACACTGCTGTTGTGTGACAGTTGTTTGAGTCAGGACAATTTGACTTTGAGGCAGCTTTTGAGCCAACACTGTTTCTCTGTATTGATCCATCTGTTCTTTTTTGGGAAAGATGTGTCATTCATCACTATTCCTCTCTTGATGCTGCAGCGGTCTAGTTTACAGTGAAAACAATGGAGGTGGCCTGCCTGTATGCTCAGAACATGCTTGAAGTCCAGCTAAAGAGTGGACAAGGCAAATACAATATGACCACCAAACTAAACACATTTTCGTCTTTGAGAGTCAAGAAGGAGCAGAAATTGCACAAGTGGGTAAACACAGGAACAGACTGAAGAACTGGGCAGGAAAGAGCAGAAATTCTGGCAGGAAAACATCCTGTGAATCCTGTAAGATTCAGTCTGTGTGTTCCTCTACCAAAGCAAACACGAACAGCCTGTACTGTTTATTTGCACAGAAGAAAAAGAAATGAATGTAAAGGCCCTGAGTTTGGTTGAGATCCTACTTAAAGAGGCATGCTGGACTGTAGAGCCTGTGGAGGGAATTTGAGGCAAGATTCAGGTATTTACTGCAGCACTCAACTAACATCTTTAGTCATTGTTGGCTGCCCATACAAACATGTTTTTAAAAGATTTTCACCAAGTGAAAGCAGCTGGAAGACTTTGGATTTATTGACCATAATCTTTATAGACTTTAAACACCATCTGACCCAGACTAGCAAAGCCAGAACAAGAATCACACCGAAAATACTAGCCCATATTTAAACTATAGAAGTGAAAGTTACAGATGAAGGAGAACAAAATCAACAGAAACTGTCCCGTTAACATAATATATATATTTCAGCTTTGTAACTAACAGATCTCCTGTCAAGCCTTTTATCCCTCTGTAATCACTTCAGCCACACTAGCAACATGGCTCTTGGGATTGTAATATCAACTGAGTTTATTACGTGTGCTAGCAATAAGCATTTTGTGATACATTCATGAAGCAGACTTTAAATTTTGGCTGGCATTGACGGATCCTTTTGGCGGGAAGATTGTGAAAACATCCTCTGCAGTATCAGCTGTAGGTGATTAATAGTAATTCTCTAAAGAATAAATTCCATTTTCTGCAGTTTTTTGCAGAATAGGCATCTGTACTTATACAGGTCCAGGATCTCTGCAACATACTCTCACCACGACCAGCATCTTTCCCGTTACCTGATCCAACTCACCAGCAGGTTGTGATTTATTCATAGCTGCACACAGCCGAATGTCCACAATGTACATCTGCAGATCTGACTGCAAGATTACAAAACTCAGTCATCAACCTGGAATCACACCTGACTGGCTTGGGAGTGTCTTGGAGGTGGAGGCCAGGGACAAGAGATGTCGGTACATCTTGGCTTAAGCTGGTGTCATTTAACCCAGACCAGGGCGACTGGTAGAAAATGGATGGATGGATTTAGACAAACATCTGTAAACTGTAGACAACACATGGAAAATTTACATGGAAAATGTGTGTAAAAATAGTCTTAAGAACACACACGCACTTAAGAAATGCAGTTGCAAGACTATTTATGAGGTATGCATATGGACCAGTGTTATTTTTACCACAGAGAATACGTTATTGAATCAGTAATTCTAAATCTGTATATCTGTGCTATCTGAACACTGCCATGCCCACATTTGTCTACATAAGGAATAACCTGTGGTAGATCATCCTGAAATGCAGTGAAAGAAGAGCATGAAAATTTTACAACTCAAAACCGGAAATAAAAAAAAAACCTAAGGAGGAAGCCACAGGGAAGAGGAAAAAGTTTTGTATGAAAGTTTGAATAGTTGCATGAATGGTTTTGTATGAAATATTTAGAACATCTCTTTGTATTTTTCTGTTTTGTATAATTTTTTTTTAAAACTGAAACCAAGTAGTGACAGAGTTACTTAATTTCTATTACATTAAAGGGTACTCAGGTTAAGCTCGAAAAGGGATTCTAAATTAATCTGGAAAATACCGTATTTTTCGGACCATAAGGCGCACAGGATTTAAAAGGCGCATTAAGAGAAACAAAATAGTCAGATAAGTTAAATTTTACTCAACTCATTCTTCTTGCTTCCTCCACTTCCGTACCCTTGATTTATTAATGTTGAATTATCTTGCAGCTGCTTTATTCCCATATTGTTGCAGTATATTATAACTAACCTCGTATTGTGAATGGATTATTTCAGTTGTTCTCCTGACTGAGGTTTGGTCCATTTGGAGCACCCTGCATTGTGATCGCCTTTGTCCCTAATCATTGGGAACCCTCCCGTTAACAAGTGGAAAAAAGTTAGCATTCATTTGCCAGCTTCACTGTGTTTATGTTATGCTAAAATAGCTGTGTCGCTAGTGATCATTATATACCAGCTAGTCCAACTTCGGTAACCCTACAAAAGTCACAGGTGTTTAGTTTTCTGTCTTCATTTATGTTGGAAGTGATAGCAGAGCTGTACGTTTTGATTTTTTCAAAATCCCTCAGTCAGAACTGATGCTATATCATGTTTAGGTGGAAACTAGCGAGCTAACTTATAACTCTGTTAAATTTAATAAATTCTGTTTTCATGGATTCCTAGATGTTAAACGTAATTGTTACATCTAGTAAAACAGCAGCGCTGATCATTTTATAAAAAATGAAATAATTTAGACAGTTTTTAACTCTCAGTGATGCCGTAGTGTTCATTTGACTTTGGGACCTGAAACGGATTACTCCTCGAGGCTCCTGACTACAGTAGCCGTAATGCTTCGACAATTCATCAAGCGGCGTGACTTTGTAGCTTACCAAAGTCGTACTAAAACATTTTTTGACAAATTGTTGTCATGTACCACATAAAATCGGTTGCAGGTCAGTAACCAGTGTTGCCAACTTAGCGACTTTGTTGCTATATTTAGCGAGTTTTCAGACCCCCTTAGCGACTTTTTTTCTAAAAAGCAACTAGCGACAAATCTGGCGACTTTTTCTGGTGTTATTGGAGACTTATTTATGACGACTTTTTGACATGAAAGCGGGTATCGCTTTTACTCTCAACAAGCAGCGGGTGCTGCCGTGGGCACCTCGCCTGTTCCAAAGCGCTCACGGGCGGAGGATAGTCCTCCCCCAGCTGCTATCAGGGCAGAAGATGTTCACACCTATGCGTCGGAACTGCTAATGAATCGCGCATGAGCGAAGCCGCTGCTCTCGCACTGACTGTAACGCAGTCAGTTCTTCTTTTACTCTTATGCTGTTTTGTGGATCACGAGGTTTAAAACTACTTATAAACACACACACAAAGTAACTCCACCAGAGTGCCTATTTCGGGTC
Source organism: Maylandia zebra (assembly GCF_041146795.1). Taxonomy (NCBI): domain Eukaryota; kingdom Metazoa; phylum Chordata; class Actinopteri; order Cichliformes; family Cichlidae; genus Maylandia; species Maylandia zebra. The sequence continues at coordinate 19,006,088 of NC_135183.1, forward strand.
ACTTTTGCCGGTCCAAGCCCGGATAAAGGAGCAGAGTTGGAATTGTGACATTACAAAAAACAATAATTGGTAAAATAAATTTAATTTGTAGTTCTAAATAAACTCTAAATGCATTTAAGACATTTTTTACTCACTTTATGTCTCTTCCACGATGTTATTTCTCTCTCCAACAACGTAGGTTACAATTATATTAGCATGACCAATTATGCAAATTAGACAATGACGTCATTTAGCGACTTCTAGCGACTTTTAGGACAACCAATAGCGATTTTCCTTACTGAGGAGTTGGCAACACTGAGCACAACCAGAATTCATACATAAGGCACACCGGATTATAAGGCGCACTGTCAATTTTTGAGAAAATTAATGGATTTTAAGTGCACCTTATAGTGTAGAAAATACGGTAATTACATCACCTGACAGACATGCATACTTTGATTTATTACTTGAATATTTAGTTTAATCAGAAATGTGTCTGAGATTTGGGATTTTGTTTTGTTTTTTTACTCATGATTTATTCCATGTAAAGCCCTAAACCATCTCACACGTACTAAAAGATGTGAACACATTTCCCTGGCGCTTGCCTCTCTTCATTGGCTCCATGTCCGCTTCAGAATTAACTTTAAAATTTTATTGTTAACTTACAAAGCCCTGAATGGACAGGCTCCCGGGTATTTGTCTGACCTCTTGCAGACTTATACCCCCTTTAGATCTCTTAGATCAAGTGATCTTTTGCTTTTAGCTGTACCAAGGTCGAGGCTGGTTCATAGAGGCGATCGAGCATTTACAGTCGTAGCGCCTAAGCTGTGAAATAATTTACCCCTATACATCAGACAGGCTCCCACTGTCAATCTTTTTAAATCTTATCTTAAAACACATTTTTATTTACTGGCTTTTAATACAGCATGAGAGTTATTTGTTAATTCACATTTGGTGTTTGCTATCAATACTCTAAGTTATTTTATTAGGTATGTTGTATTCTTGTACAGCACTTTAATTACAACAGGAGCGTTGACCAAACCATTAAACCATCACAACTTTATAACCTTTAGTCAATAATAATCACATACTCTGATTTAAGTTCTACAAGCCCAGCTCACACAATCTGTTTTTCAGGCCTGAAGTTACTGCTGGTAAATGAACTTCATTTACTACAGCCCATATTGGTAGCATGGGACACTGAACAAAGCCAAATGGATCCTGATGTTAAAGCAAAGCAATGAATCTTTAATGTGCACGCATGCTGATAAGTCTTACCTGAGCTGTTTCATAGACCTGAACATGACAACTTAATAGCTGTGTAAGAAGTTTCATTAAACAGAAACTTAAAAGCTCTCTGATGCTGTAGTTGACCTGTACCAAACAGATTAGCTTTCTGTCATGCAAACATAACGGAAACGTCCCTTTAGAGCTCCATCAGTTCGAGATTTGGCTTGTGCTGTAGTTGCAAGCCTCTGGTTCAGTGACATTCTGAAGCTTCTGTTCCCTGAATAGGACTCCATATCTCTGCTGGCACAAGCATCGAATGATGACAATTTTCTTTGAAAACAGAAATTGTCTCACACCAAATAGATACGCTGTCTGCAACCCCATTTGAAATGTTCTACCTTCTGCATCAAATCCTTTTTGTTGCATCCTATGTTAGAAACTTGTAAAGCTCTTACATGTTAGCATGTTACATGTTGAAGACCACACTGAGTGCCACTTCTGTCAGCTGAGGCTGCAGTTCACTCACGATCACCAAGACTGGACAACAGCAGATGGAAAAAGTTTGGCTGGTCTGATAAATCTTTGCATGGTAGGATTGCAATTTGGCATAAAACAACATGGAAGCTTGGATCCATGCTGCCTTGTTTCGGCACTTCAGGCTGCTGGTGCTCTAATGGTTTGGGATATTTTCATGGAGAGCCTTAGACCTCCTTACTTCAGCCAGCCGAGCATCATTTAAACAAGTATTTTAAAGTATTTTCAGTGACCATATCCATCTCTTTTTGATCACGGTGTACCATCTTCTGATAGCTGCCCCCCTGCAGGATTCACAGCCTCTCCACAACGCTAACAAAAACTCAGGTGAGTGTACAGTATTTTGTAAGCATGTTCTTTATTGAACTGAAAACTACATATGGCTGAATAATAATATTTTTATTAGATTTAAGTTTAAAGATGCATGCTCAGTAGTAGCAGTAGTTTTTAATTTGTCTGTAGAGTTGACAGAAAAGAGGTGTGAATCTCAGAAATGTAAGTGACCACACAATTCAAGCAGAAAACTGCTGCAACTCTTTTCTTGATAGGTCATCAAACAGCTTGTACCACATCTATTTTAAGAGGTTCTCAGAGTTAAACTTTCATGAAATTAATATAAATTTTTAATATACTTCTGAGCTCCAGTACAGGAAGGATATAGCTTATGTAGAAAAAAAAAAAAGGGGGGGGGGGGGGGGGGGGGGGGGGTTCTCAGTCAGCTTATTGGGTTAAATTGAGTAAAGATATGTAATCTGGAGTTAGACTTTTAACAGATTTGAGATTTATGTTCAATAAAATACCATGAAGTTTCCAATCCCACAAAAATAACTGACACGATAATATTAATACCAGTGCCTACATTAGGAAATACTGCAGTTTATTAACACTAACCCAAATACTAAAGCTACTGTGATCACAATGCCGCTGTGTTGCTGTACTCCTCTCCAGCTTCCTCAGCAGGACTGGTTTCTCGATGAAAATTCAGACTTTTTAAGGCTCTTCTCCTCTTTTACCCCACATTCTCCTCCCTCCACCAGAACTCATCTCAGAGTGCGGCAGCCAGCAGAGTGAATATCAGCTCAGAAAGTGGAGGCTTTATTGAAATCGCAGCTTTTTTCAGCGCACTGACAGCAAGCTTCTGAATTGAATATCATCTCTTGAGGATTCCTAAATTGCCTCCAGTCATGTTCTCCCGGGTGACGAGAAACCCGGATGCGTTGCATTTGCTCCAACGGAGGGGTCGAGGTGTGACGTCTGACTTCAAAGCATCATACGAACACGTTCGCCCTGTCTCCTAGGACTGAAATGTGCCGCTTTACTTGAACTAAAATAGACACACATTGGCTAAGTGGTTAGCCCGCTGCCTCACAGGAAGGAAGTCCTCGATTTAAACCCGACCAGTCGAGTTTGCATGTTCTCTCCGCGTCAGCCTCAACATGCTCCAAAAACATGCAGGTCAGCTCAAGCAGAAACTTTAAATTGCCTCTAGGTGTGAATGTTGTCAGTCATGTTTCTTAACTCTGTGACAGAGTTTTCAGGATGTACTCCCCCCACCCACCCGGTGCATCCTGAGGTTTGCTTCAGCTCTTAATTCCCCCGCTGAGCAGTCTAGAAAATGGATGGAAGTATGCACAACCTGCCATTTTCTAAGCCTGAATGATGAGGTGATAAAATATAAACATGAGGAATATTTCATTTTCAGCCCCGATACACGCTGCCTACAGGAAAGCGTCTTCAATCAAATAACTCAAACCAAATTCAATCAGTCTCTTTGGCGGCTGCTGCAGCGTTCTTTTTATCCCATCCCATCCCGTTTTGTGAGAGCTACAGCTGGCGCTCATGCCTAATAAAATCAAACCTACATCAGCAAACCAGCGGGCCCATAAATAAGTGAGGGTCCGAGGGGTTTTACTTCCTCGGAAGTCAACAACTCGAGGGGAAATGGACCATGTATTTGGGAAACTGTGATGTAACATACGGAGATACACTCTGTGGGCAAGGAAAGAAGGAAACAAGAGAGTGTAGCAAAGCTCTGCTCAGCGAAGCAGGCCTCAGGCCAGGAAGGCTTCAAACATCCTCATGTTACAGCTTTGAAGACTCAGCGTTAGCGTCATGGATGCCACCATCTTTGTTTATTTGGTACATTTTGGAGGAGTTCTTTTCTTTGGAGCCAGAAGTGACCATCATTGTGAGATACCACTAGCAAACTTTGTTAACCAGCTATATCCGCAGACTGCTAAGTAATGGAATTTCACTAAGACTTCGTACAGTCAGTACAATTAACCAAGCAGGAATGTGTGTGTTATTTTCAGATAACCGCATTAAAAATGCCCCAAAAGGCACAGAGATTTTTCAGCTGCAGAGGCTGTTGCTTGCCACTTGTGTTGTTCACTATCTTAATTTAAGATTTAGCTTTCAAACATGTGCGAAATTAATACAAACCCTGAAGTCAGGATGATGGGACCGTTACTAACACTCATCTCAGCCTGATGGTAAGTGTTGAATTAGGAGAAATATGATTCTTTTGTGTCCATGCACATGAAATGTCAGTTTTAATTGCCAGACAGCAAAGCCAATATATTTCAGCTCAAAGTATATTTCAAGCCAAGAAAGAGTAGACTGACTGGTGCCACAGCCTCCTACCTCCTAATCTGAAAACAGGCAGACCCACAATTTGTGACCACGAACAGTGAAAAAAACAATATAAACTTTGTGATCATTTCATAAACTACTCTGAAGCTGTGTCCCAAAACATCGGCTGCATCCTTCGGAGGACCCAGCCTTCGCGGTCTACGTGGGCCGGGTCCTTCAAAGACCGAGAAGGCCGGAAGTGCGAGGCTGTGAAATGGGACGGTCTAACCTTCAGATTTGCGTCACCGCTGTGTCGGTGGAGTTTAATAAACTCGGCCGTCTGCTCCTTGCTATCTAAAATATAACTGGACACTGCCGTAAATTCTCGACCGTCTGACACTTCTGTTTAATCAGTTTTCTGTTTGACATTTATTCAGCTGTGTGAAAATCCCGGAGGAACCCACCCGATGGATTAATAAAGTTTTATTTAATCTAATAATCTAATAACTTTGATCTCAGCCAAACCGATTTACTCCGGAACAAATAAAACACAGAAAAAAGCCAAACAATTACATTTTTAAGTTATCCGAGTGACTAATATATCATGTTTAACCTGAATAGCGAAAGAGCGGGGATCTGAAAACGATGAAGCCGAGAGTCCGCTGCTCTCGCCGGCTGTGTGACCATTGAACCCCCCCGGCTTGCTATCGAGCGGGTGGGTAACAGACGTCTCCAAAAACGTCAGCACACTTTTCCAAATATGCGATGTCTTGATAAACCAAGCAGATATTTGAAGTTTACACAGCTACTTTCTCGCCTTAAAATATGTTAAAAGTTTATTTTGTGGCCCAGAAAGATTAATAGGAGTAATTTTAAAACTTAGTAGCGGCCGCCATTGTTGGCAGCTGAAATTTGGCTGGGCCGCACTATGAATTCTGGGATATGGTGGGATATGGTATGCATCCTTCATTTCGGGGAAATGAAGGATGCATTTGTCGGCCGCATTTGAAGGAGTCGACGAACTGGGACAGCATTTGTCACCTGGCTGTGACGTAATCAGCCTTCAAATGCGGCCTCCGGAGGATGCAGCCGACGTTTTGGGACACAGCTTGTGACTGTACTGGAGTTGTGTGTTCTGTTTTGTGGTTTATATGGCTATAAATAAAGTTGACATACTTTCAGTGATCAAAAAACATTATTACAGGTTATCCTGAGTGAAGCATGAACACCTGTACCTAAATCCGCAGCAATGGGTCCAAAGATATCAGAATAGTCTCTCACAGAGCCAGTAGAGATCAGTGGTTCACGTGCCTCCAGCACTGATATTCCTTTTGGTCCTCACATTTCCTCCCCTACTCCAATCCCGCTGTTTAAAAGAAAATAAATTTGATATCTCAGATGTTGGAAAACGAAGATGACTGGACAGAAACGGCGATGTGTTTCAGAATTTAAGAAATAAGTTTGGTCTTCAGAAAAGTGAAGCTAATGTAAGGTGGGTGTTTTTCTCCTGAAATCTACAAACTGATGCTTGACGATGATTTAAAAAGGAAACTGAGACCAACAGAATCAGCAGCATTGAAAGTGTTTGTGCAGGATACCAATATTGTGCGAAATTTAAACTGAGCATGAAGGATGCATGACGTTCTTAAAGAGCCAGATGTGCAGCATAAGCGCAAAAAAGCAAGTGGCACAAAAATTTTTGAGCACGCTAACCTGATTTTCTTATGAGCTAAACTGACAGAAAATTGCTTTAAATAATCTTTGGTACCATCTTCCTTGGTGGGAAACATTTTAAATTCAGACATTGCGCGATATGTGTGATTTATTACATTGATAGCAAAAAGTGTCAAAACATCCATGATATGCATCTCAAAAATCTAATGTTCAAGTTTAAATAAGACTTCATATCATCGAAAAGAAAACTAGATAAAACTATAAAAAAGCAGCAAACAAAAACTTTTTTGTAAGTGATGGATATGATCCCAGTTTATCAATGTGATTCTAAAGTATTGCAGCACAGGGTGAGTGGCAGCTTCTGCTTCTCTGGAGAAAGACGTAAAAGCATCCTGGAGCTTGCAGCAGAGGTTTTTCCCCCTACAATTAGCCTGTAAATAGGAGATTATGATATACATGATTATAGCGCCTCCTCACCTATATCCTAAAAATCAGTCAGACTCTTGTTTCTTTTGTTTATCTGTGAAGTCCAGCATTCCAAATGTGCCATATCTGATTCTTTTCTGGGCTTTAACTCTGTATCTTTTCTTTAGGGAACAATTCTGATGGTCTCCTCAGCTAAACTGAAAAATAATAATGATGCATTTGTGCATTTGTGCTAGATTATTGTTGTGCCCTGTTTACCAGCTTGCACAAATCATCTCTTTCACGCCTCCAAACGATACAAACACATTCGAGCAAACAAGCTCAGATCACTACTGTTTTATACTCCTTATATCAGCTCCAAATAGATTTTTCTGTTTCTCTTCTTTGTTATGGGTCAGGCTGGAGTCAGGCCAATGTGTGGGTGAGCATTGAAGAGTGACTGAGCTCCAGATCCTGCTAGATTCTGGCTGACTTCACCTGAGGACCATCAATTATCTACGCCAGCTTCCACAAAAAATCTTCGCCAGATCAAATTCCCAGGTGGGACAGAAAGATTCAGACTGAACTCAAGTCCATTTTAGGATCTTCACTGATCTCACCTTTTATCTCACTCTCAGCTGTTAAAGCACACTTGTACCTCATCAGGAGCTCTTAACTTCAGCACATATATGAATATATATCTGCTGGTTCTTTGTGTAAACTCTAGCAAGTTTCATCCTCCTGAATGCTTTAAGCAAAAATGGCAAGGCAAAATAGTTTCTAGGATATTTTGTTCTGGACCAAAGTTGCCTGAACAACTCATTAACGTTATCATCTCTTAAGAATTTAGCACTGGACATGTTAAATTCACATTCACTTCAGCATAATGTATATATCTTATTTCCCATCAGTGCAATAACGGAGTCTTCCAATCCAGCCCACTCTGCTGCTCTGAGCTTTTCTTTTTCACTGAGATACCATTTCCATTCATCATTTAAGTCCGGTGGAATCTACTTTGCTGCTTGAATTAAACCACTGTCAGTGAAAACAACACTTTCTGCAAATATTCCACAGTAAAATCCTTTTGAGGAGGTGAAGGGATTATTCCTCCTGAACTGGTGGGAAGCTTTTAATGTAAAAGAGATTAACAGCAAAGCGCAGCAGCAGCAAATTATCACAGCAAACTGGAGCAGATCAAAAACACCAAGGCTTCTTATTAAAATATGATCAAACATAGAGAAGTTCTCAAACAACTGCAATTAGAATGGAAGCTCTGTCTCTAATAATAGCTGGCTATATGTAACCCTGCTCCTTTGCATTCAAAGGAAATAAAGATCTCAGCTCTGTGTTGCGTCATGTTCTCAGGACTCAGTTTTAGATATGTATAGACAGGTATTACAATAACTTCCCTGCAACTGTTAACAAACCATTCAGAGTCTGGAACATAATGGAAGAGGACTGAAATTACCAGATTCAGCTAATGCCCCAATCTTGGACTGTGCCTCATTAAGCATGCATTATAATTAATAGATTATTTTATGTCATATTTAAAGGAACAGCCTCTCTACTGTTCCTTTAAATATAAGCTAGCAGCTAGTGAGCTAAACCAGGTTCAGGATTGTTTACAGTTTTTTACAGAAGCTAGGACACATTTCTCAATACTTTGGTCACTTTTGCAAAACTCCTCACACAGTGAGCACAACAGAAGTCTATGTGGGCTAAACTGAGGATCAGTTATCATTGTTTTGGCACAAAATGCATTCAATGACTACATCTCTCAAATTTCATTAATTATTTTCTCACTCAGACACAACAACTGCCAAAAATCTTTGTACGTACAGGACATTTTGCATGTGCTTACATACTGTTTTCAAAACTGTTAAACTTATGGCCAAAACAATAACACAATGCAAAACTTAAAAAGACAGCAAAATTCAACAGCAATATTTTAGTGAAACATATTTTAAATCTAAAAATGCAGTTTAATCAGCCACAGCTGATTCTCATTGTAGATGAACATCTACACAGGTGTTACTCCTTCAATCTTTCAACTCCTTCAATTCTGGCAGCCAGAAGATTCTTTCCTAGGTGTATTGCCCTAGATGACATAAGATGTGATGTGGATGAGAACCTGTGGCCAAATGGAGAAGACCGAGTAGATTAGCATTACTATTGTATGTGTATCAGTGGATGGTGTGTATACAAATTCTTGTATTTTGGGATTACTTAGTGCAAAAAAATAAAAATACATCAACAAATATTAACGAATTCTGCATGATGTCTGATTCATTCCAGTAACATATATTGAAATTATAAACAGAGATGTGTCTGAGAGATGTGTGTGTGTGTGTGTGTGTGTGTGTGTGTGTGTGTGTGTGAATTAATTTTTTCAATGTGATATTATAGCCTCATCTCACTCACGGGGTGTCAGATACTGTCTTTTGTTGTAGGCAGCTGGTGCCACAGAGATACCTGCTGTAATGGTTTCACATGAAAGTCAGATACAGGTGAAAAAGGCAAAGTTCAAAGTCAATAGAGAAGGCATACAGATTTAGCTGTTTTTTTGGCAAACAATACCAGAAAGAGGAAGGTAAACGTCAGGTAAACCAGCCAAATGTCAAAAGCTCAAATGGGGACATAAAAAACTAAGAAGGGATCCAAACCAAGTGCCTGAAATAGATAGAAAGGTAAAAACAAGCTGCCAGTCAACCAGTGGGAATACCAGGGAATTCCTGGTCCATCCCATAACCAATTACCCCTCCATTACCAATGCTCCATTCCCATAAACCATGGCATACTGTCAACAACACATAAAGCCTTAAACAGAGAAGCTTTGAGGTGCTGATGGTGGATGCTATTGATGAAAGACTGGCTGGTCCAATTTCTGCATTACAATTTACTCCAGTAATAAGTATACATTTTATCACACAAAATTCTGGAGAAATACTAAGAAATATGTAACAGGATGTTTTAACAGCTACCCATTGAAATATGGATCTACAAGCCCTAAAAGGGGTTAATACATCAGTGCAACAGCATCACATGACACAAACAGACTCGGTCTGCAGCAGTAGGAACAAGATCCCTCTCAAGATACCTGAACGGTTTAAAAGCACCTGGTCAGGCAGACAGGCAAACAACTCTAAAACATCATTTTATTCTCTGCAGGAAACCACAACATTAGACAGTCAGTCAAGCAGTCAATCAACCTGAGAAAAGTGAGCAGAAGAGCCTCTGTGACTTTTTCCTTTCTGCTCAATGCTGAATAATATTCAGACTTTGGGGAGTACAAGCACAGAACAAGCACATAAATGCACCTTTTTACCGTTCACAGTGCTTTTTTCCCTTCAATGCTTCTCCACCGCTTTTCTCCTCCTCCTTCTCTCTTCTTTCCCTCCTCCCTTCACCCCTTGTTATCTCTTCACTCGACCGTGACATCTCTCGCTGCTTTCTGATGCTCCGTCTGTCGCCCTTGGATGATGGATGGGGTGATGGACGCTCAGTTGCCACAGTAATTTGATGGATGGTTTAGCAACCGATACGAGCGCCGAGAGGGTGCACCACCGCGTATACTAAGGCACTCTCCTCCCGCCGTCTTTGGGTCCTTGACATTGAACTCAGTGGGCCTCAGAGAGTCACTACTCCCTCTGTAACAAACACCACTGACCCGTGAGCCAGGCGCCACACATCTGTCCAATCATACCATTGCTTTTGCTGATGCTGCCGCTTTGATGAAGCGAGACAGCTGCAGAGCCCAAGCAAGGATAACAGTCTGCATCTCAATGCTGATAAAATAAAACAAAGATGATTCTTGGCAGGAAAAGCAGAAGAAAAGGAAGAGAAAGCTAGACAGCTCTCACTGCTTCATAGCTCATATCCTCTACTGTTCTGATTTTATCTGTTTTGATTTTATATACTGTTTTGTTTGTTTGTTTGTTAATTAGTTAGTTTGTTTGCTTGTTTTAATCAATTTTAAATCCTGCTTTTTATTTGTTTCTGTAAAGCACTTTGAATCACCTTGTTGTTGAATTGTGCTATACAAATGAACTTGCCTTGCCTTGCCTATATGCATCATATCTGTAAACCACATGTCTAGTTTTAAACGTATCACCTTTGTGCACACATTCTAGGATCACCCAGGTAGCTCAGTGTCTATGCAAGTTTACTTGGCCTCTTTGATGTGTAATGCCTCTTTTCCTTTTGTACCCACTCAGCTAAGCTCGACTTGTTTTTTAGTGGTTTCTATTAGGTGGTAGTACCTGGTACTGTTTTGGGGGGTTCCAAGCGAGCTGAGTCAATTGGGAAATGTGACATGAACAGAGTGCAGTTTAGTTTAAAAAAAAAAAAAAACAACTTTCTTGGGGTACTCCTAGCAGACCTTCAAGATGTAAAGACTTAACAGCCACCAGAATACTATTGTAACACCTGCTGGCTTTACTTCTAGAGAAAAAAAAAAAGTCTAGCCATCAAACTTTCTCCTTTTTAGCCACTCATGGTTCTCAAGCTGTCTGTGTGAACATTGCTGAACTAGAAGAGAAACGGTGCAGCTGCTTACTGAGATCACAACATCTTATCAGAGTGCAACATTAAATGATGACAATAACTCAGGAGTCCCATTTGCCAGGGTTGACAGTTGTTCTGGTGGAAATGCTGCTGAAATTCAGGTAAATGCAGCATTGCTAAACTGTTGAATTTGTACGAAGAATTCCTCATTTTATGTAGCTCTATGTATGATCATTCATTGTTTTTAGTCACACTGACAAACCAGTTGGCATCTTCCCTAGGATAACTGTCCAAAGGTTTAGTGAAACCACTGCCCACCTGGATGTAGAGCATCCATGTCAATCTACATCCATCCGTCTTCTTTCTCAATGCAAGTATAGAAATAAAAATAAAAGGAATTAAAACTATAGATTCATTTCTTTCTGCCACATTGCAAAATAATTTTCTGACGATTTCTTAAGCCTCTGTAAAACTGTGTGTTTTTCCTTTATTTTGTGTAGTTTTTGTGTGTGTCTGTATCCATGTACAAAAATTACCAGATTCGTTTTTAGAGTGTCAATAATAACTGGTGGCCTGTGGAGTTAAAAGTATCCAAAATGCTGAGAAGGAATAAAAGAATTGTTGAAAATGTTTTGTGGTTTCTCCTCTCAAGTTTCCTATTAATGCGCTTATTCCAATATTTCAGCGAGGAAATTTTGATTTCCTGGTTACCTAAAGGTAACCAATTCAGGCATTAAGACTTGTCACTTTTACACATTTACTTTGTTTTGCTGTTGTTGTTTTTTGTTTTTGTTTTTGCGTGTGTGGGTTTTTGTAAAAAAAAAATTTTTCTTTGAAGGGACTCTGAGATTGTTCAAAAATGTAGTTTTTAAACTAGTGTTGTCAATAGATAACCCCCCCCCCCCTCCCCAACACACACACACACAAGTAATTAAACTGAAAAATTTTCTGTAATCAATCGCGATTAATCGCAATTACTTGATCATTAGCCTGGTTGCAATTACACTTTTTTCTTTTTTTTTTTTTTTTTTTTTTTTTTTGCAATTACATTTTTTTCAACTTCATATTTAAGCTCGTAACTGACATTTGAGGAATATATAATATATATATATATATATAATAGTGGTTGTTTAATCAGATTCATCACAGGGTTACTGTGGATTAATTTTGATTAATCACGATTAAATATCATTTATTTTTAATTTTTATTATTCGCATTTCATTTTCCATGAGCAAACAGACTCGAGAAAAAAGGGAAAATATACGCACTTAACATGTTTATTGAACATCTTGAACATTCATGCTAACAAAAAACTCTGTAAACATTTATCCACTCTCTCTCTGTCACTCTTTGGGAGGCACTTCAAGTCCTTGAGACGTGGAACCAAAGCTATGTAAAGCGCGTCTTCTCAGCGATATTAATAGGTCTGTAGTTTGTTGCAGTCCACTTGGCAATTATGTCAAGTGTGCTTCATGTATGCTTCGCGTCAATGTGATATGTTAAGCAGGAAGTGCTTCGGCGAAAAGAAAATTCCTTCTTGCACAATGTGCATAATACTTTATGTCGGTCGACTGTTCCGTCTTGTTATTTTTTTAATACTCAAATTTCCTATCGAAAGGGCCAATGTCCATTTATCATCTTCCATATTGAGTTGATTGGTTCAGCTGCCCGTCAGATCAACTGCCCATTTGTGCATGTGCAAAGGTAACTCTACTTTGACAAACTACCCGAAGTGCGCTGACAGAAACATTTCAGGGATTTTGAGTCATTCTGTACTCCAGATGCGTTAAATGCTTAAAAATTCTAACATTTTAAACGCAAATTAATTTTAATTTGCATTAACGCATTCATTTTGACAGCACTAGTTTAAACCGAATGTGAATGTGAATGGTTATCAAAATTTACATCAGAATCAAGCAGGTTTTTAAAGTACTGGTTCTTGTCAGCTGCATTTGACAATATCAAAAAAATTATAAATAAGGACGTTTATGCACATTTCCATATGACTTCAGTTCAGGTTGGAAGTGAGGAGGACGAGGATGACATTTTATCCAGATTCTGGTCACATTGTTTCTTTCCTTTGCATTTTCACTTCTTTGGAAAAGTAGACATCTTCTCAGACGATAAAACACCGATATAGGTGCAGACACAAATTAAATATCTGCCTGCACTCCGTGTTTAATGGTAAATGGTAAATGGCCTGTATTTGTATAGCGCTTTACTTAGTCCCTAAGGACCCCAAAGCGCTTTACACATTCAGTCATCCACCCATTCACACACACATTCACACACTGGTGATGGCAAGCTACATTGTAGCCACAGCTGCCCTGGGGCGCACTGACAGAGGCGAGGCTGCCGGACACTGGCGCCACCGGGCCCTCCATCCAAACACACATGAGCTTCCCCTTCTTTGCCTTTGGCGTATCTGCCTGGTCTCTAGCCACTTACTTAAAATATGATTTGGAAGAACATCAACGTTGATCTGAGCTACTGCATTCATGATAAACGCGCCTGTTCCTATCTGTTTTTAATGGATTAATTATAAGTTTATGATAATCCATCAATTTGCTGAAAGACATAATTACACACTAATAAATGTTTAGTTAAGTAAAGATAAGATAAGATAACCTTTATTAGTCCCACACGTGGGAAATTTGTTTTGTCACAGCAGGAAGTGGACAGTGCAAAAGTTATGACGCAAAAATTAGAATACAATAAGAATAAATACAGTACACAGCTGTACAGAATAGAATAGAATAAAATAAAATACTATATACAGTAGAATAAAATAGAATAAAAATATACAATAAGATAAAAATAGAATACGAATGCTATATACAACTGAGTAAAAATACAACGATGCCAGAAAAGATTATTGCACTTAGTGTTATTGCACATGTGTGGATGTGTGTGTTTGTTCAGTTAAAGTCTTTGTTGTGGAGTCTGACAGCAGTGGGGAGGAAAGACCTGCGAAATCTCTCCGTCCCACACCGTGGGTGCCGCAGTCTCCCACTGAAGGAGCTGCTCAGTGCTGTCACAGTCTGCTGCATGGGGTGGGAGACGTTGTCCAACAGGGATGACAGCTTAGCCGCCATTCTCCTGTCACTCACCACCTCCACTGGCTGACCTCTTGAGTCAGTCCTCTGTACTCCTTGTCGTCCCCATCAGTGATGAGGCTGACTATTGCAGAGTCATCAGAGAACTTCTGCAGGAAGCACTGGGTGGAATTGTGGGAGAAGTCTGCAGTGTAGATGGTGAAGAGGAACGGAGCCAGAACCGTTCCCTGTGGGGCCCCCGTACTGCAGACGACCCTGTCCGACACACAGCCCTGAGTCCTCACATACTGTGGTCGGTCGGTGAGGTAGTCCAAAATCCAGGTAGTGAGGTGATGGTCCACTCCAGAGTTCTCCAGCTTGTCCTTCAGAACCGAGGGAAGAATAGTGTTGAAGGCACTGGAGAAATCAAAGAACATGATTCTCACAGTGCTTCCAGCGGTCTCCAGGTGAGCGAGGGAACGATGTAGGAGGTGAATGACGGCATCATCCGCTCCAATGCCAGGCTGGTAGGCAAACTGAAGTGGGTCCAGTGATGAGCTTGTTAGGCGCCGAAGCTGAGCCAGGACCAACCGCTCCAGGGTCTTCATCAGGTGGGATGTCAGAGCCACCGGCCTGTAGCTGTTGAGGTCCTTGGGGCGTGAAGTCTTTGGCACTGGTACAACACAGGAGGTTTTCCAGAGCTGTGGGACTCTTCCCAACCTCAGGCTCAGGTTGAAGAGGTGCTCCATCACCCCACACAGTTGGTCCGCGCAGGACCTGACGACCCTCGAGCTGATGCCATCTGGGCCCGCTGCCTTCTTGCCATTAATCCTCCTCAGTTCCCTCCTAACCTGGGTGGTTGAGAGAGACAGGCTGGAGCCTTGTGTTGAGTGTGTATTGGATGCTGTTGTTGGGGGTGGGGAGGAGTGAGCAGGGTGAATAGAGGAGGTGTGAAGTGTCTGAGGTGGAACAGCAGCAGTGGGGGTGGGTGAGTCTGCAGCCGATGTTGTAGACTGTCTCATGGTCTCAAGTACAATATTTTTCTATTAAATAAACTCAAACATGGCTGACTGTAGCTTTAATAAATATCTTTAATAAAGTTTAACTGTGCAACAATCCATGAGAATTTATCACTGATTTCTTTAAAATGGTTGTGGGTTAACTAAAGTTTTTTAGTTAAATGGCTCATTACAAAGCAGCACCTCTGTTACACACAAAACCAGCGATTTTTGTCCACAGTAAAGCTCTGTGCCTTAAATGCATAACTGTATGAGCTGTATGCATTTAAATCCATGTTATTAAACTTTAGTTAAAGTAAATGATGCCACACAAAAACTGAATTTTATAGAAGCCTGTTTTCATTAAAAACATTAATCTGACCTGCAGTATATTAGCACTGCTGGACATTAATGTGCCCTTTATTATCACTGTTGAATGTAAATGTGACATTTAATATTATTACAGAAGTTTAGGCAGACGGACACCCCGAATTTTCTTTTTTTTCCCTACCAATGTGTTTAACCATAAAGGAGAAAACGTCTGCCTGTGTACTCCTAAAGCAGTTTCATTACTGTTTTATTGGAAGATGTAACATTAATTTTTGTTACAAAAAAGATTATTTTATAGTCCTAACATTACAAAGCTTTAAACATAATTAGAATTCATGCAATGTTGCTGTATTGCAGCATGTTAATGTGACATTTATCTATCAGACTGTGACCAATAAACAAGACTTTACAGTAATTTTCTGCAATAAATGGCTGTTAAGAAAATCTGCAGATAATGCATTTTTTGCTGACTTTTTACAGGCTGTTTTGGGTTTTTGAGATTTCTGTATTTGAGGTTCATTAAAGAGGTCAGGCCCAGTTGAACCTTTTGGGAACACAATCACAGAAACCATCATCTGCTTTGTCGCTGTTGAGGCCTTAAGGAGAACCTCATTGTTTTCCTTTACCTGGAATGGTGAGGATATGTAGGAAGAGGAATTAACATGAGAATGGGGATGGCTATGCTCTCCCTATTTCCATACTACATGTTTCTATATTACAGGTATTTTACATCTTTACCTCCTGGGAGACTAATTCGTATGAGAAATACCTGCTCTTACAAAAATTCCTCAACACAGTCCAAACAGACCATGGGCAGTATGTTCACAGTGATAAAGGAACATATTACCCATAGCAACAGTCACTCGTGGATGTGTTTAATAGTGTTTGGACAACAGTGGAGCTTTATGCTGCAGAGGAGTATGCTGTGTGCCTTTGAGTGCCAACTCCTATCTTGGAGGATATATTGCTGAATACTAACCCTTTAAACATAAATCACTATGTTGAAAGAATTAGCACTGATTTACAAAATGTTTGCTTCAGATGAAGTTTAGTCAAGGTGGCTTTGGGAGAAGCAAAAACAAAACAAACTCAGACTTGATTTAGTCCAATGTGTTCTTGCCCTTGGGTGGCAGTCTTGTTTTGCCATCTGCGGTTTGGGTAACCATGGCACCACCTGAAGTGCAATGCTCTACTATCAGCTGACATGTTGTGTGTGCACTCAGACAAAACTGCATGTTTTATTCTTGCCATTTGGCAGCCATCTTGGCACCATCTTGGAAAAACCTCTGGGCATTCCTTTTGGGTTCCCAGGTAAATAAGCTGGGAGAATGTTATTTCAAATCACAGTGATTAGCATAGCATAAAAATTGCATGATGGAATCACTCATCAAATCTGAGAGAAACCATTTAAAGTTTGGTTGGTTTGCTCCAACACATTGTTTAAAATTTGTTTTGTCCATAAAATCTTATTTTACTACTCATATAGATCGACAACATTAAGTGGCACAACATTAAAGCTCCATTAATGCCTCAATCCAGAGAGCTGATGTGATTAAAATCTCTGCTTATCCCATGATAGGTAAATGGACTGGTTCTTATATAGCATCATATCTTATATAGCACTTTCTACTGTACTGGAGCACTCAACGTGTCTTTTAGAACAGCGGTCCCCAACCCCCGGGCCCCGGACCAGTATCGGGCCGTGAGTCGTTTGGTACCGGGCCGCGAGAGTTGAGGCTCGTACCGCACAGAAAAAATAAATAACTTACATTAATTTCATTTTATTTATTATCTGACTCTGAACAGTGTTTTATTTTTAAAAAGACTGAATTCTCTCATTTACTTCCGTCTATGACTGACTCTTGACGCATGTCAAGATACATTAGTAGCTAATATTAAACCTACAAGCTAGCAAAATGAGTAAAAAACAGATGTCTTTGGAGGGTTTCTTTGCAAAGGGAAAAAGGCCCAGTGAGGAGACAGACGAAGAGTGTATGACAACCACTAAGAAAAAGAAAGCTGAATTTAACAGAATACCTACTTGAAATATGGATTTATCGCGACAGGCGATTCCCACGCACCAAGCCCGCTCTGCATAATATGCGGCGACCGGCTTTCCAATGAGGCAATGAAGCCTTCAAAACTGCTTCGTCACTTGGAGACCAAGCACCCAACATTAAAAAACAAGCCTTTTTAATGTTGGGTACAAGGGGTATTTTGAAAGGAAAAAGCGGGAACAACAGGGACAGAAGCAATTACTGAGGGCCTCCACAACAACAAATACAGGTGCACTGAGAGCATCATACTTGGTGGCTAACCGTATTGCTAAGGATAAAAAGTCATTCATTATTGGTGAAGAATTGATCCTTCCTGCCACTAAAGACATTTGCTGTGAACTTTTTGGGGAGGTGGCGGCTGAAAAGATAGCACAGGTGCCTCTGTCGGCTAGCACCGTTACTCGTCGCATTGATGAAATAGCAGAGGACATTGAGACACAGTTGTTGGAGAGAATTAATTCATCACCATGGTACGCTTTGCAGGTTGATGAGTCTACAGATGTGGACAATAAGGCAATACTACTTGTTTATGTGCGATACCTTTATCAGGAGGATGTGCATGAGGATATGTTGTGTGCACTATCGTTGACAACCAAAGCCACAGCTGCAGAACTATTCAGGTCACTGGATGATTATGTATCAGGAAAACTTAAATGGTCTTTTTGTGTTGGCATATGCACAGACGGAGCTGCTGCCATGACCGGACGGCTGTCTGGTTTGACTACTCGGATTAAGGAGGTTGCACCTGAATGTGAATCTACACATTGTGTCATTCACAGAGAAATGCTGGCAAGCCGAAAAATTCCACCAGAACTTAACAGTGTATTGAATGATGTTGTTGGAGTTATTAACCACATCAAAGCACACGCCCTCAAATCACGCCTGTTCGAGCAACTTTGTGAGGAGATGAACGCAGAGCATAGGCGCCTTCTCTTGCACACAGAAATAAGGTGGTTGTCCCGAGGGAGATCACTCGCCAGAGTTTTTGAATTACGAGAGCCGCTGCAGAGATTTTTCTCAGAAAAGAAGTCACCGCTGGCAGCGCATTTCAGTGACAAGGAGTGGGTCGCAAAACTCGCTTACATATGCGACGTATTCGGCCTACTAAATGAACTCAGTCTGTCCCTTCAGGGGAAAATGACAACTGTCTTCAAGTTAGCAGATAAGGTAGCTGCATTTAAAGCCAAACTGGACTTGTGGAGACGACGCGTAGACAGAGGCATATTTGACATGTTTTAAACATTGGCTGGATTTTTGGAAGAGACTCTGCCTGAGCAATCATTCTCCCAGCTAGTGCACGATCTGTCTTTGCTTTTAAAAGAGTTCGAGCGCTACTTCCCAATCACAAAAGACCCACGAACCGACAAGGAATGGATCAGCGACCCATTTGTCAATAAACCGGGTGAATCCACCTTGTCTTTGCAAGAAGAAGATCAACTGTTGGAAATCACAAATGACGGCGGACTTAAAAGTATGTTTGAGACATCAGCTTTGCCGGTATTCTGGATAAAAGTCATGGCAGAATACCCCGAGATTGCCACAAAAGCACTAAAAACCCTGTTGCCGTTTCCAACATCATATCTGTGTGAAGCGGGGTTTTCTGCAGTAACAGCGACGAAAACAAAATTGAGGAGCAGACTGAACATAAGCAACACACTTCGGGTGTCATTGTCCCCCATTACGCCCAGGTGGGACCATCTCGTTGCAGAGAAACAAGCACTGGGCTCTCACTGATCGAGCGTTATGGTGAGTTATATATTTTCTTGTACTTTTATATTTGTTTTGTAGTTGTGTGTCCTATTTTGAAAGAAATGTTTACGTGTTACCATAGCAACCAGAGTATTAAGGGGGAGAGAGGAGGATGTTACTCTCAATGTTGTTGGTGCATTTCAGGAGGATGCTGCTAATAAAGTTACACAATTACACAGTGAATTCGCGTGTAATATTATATTTACAAAATACCACAGTTTTTGTCTTGGTCGTATCATTTTATTTTGTTGTATTTATCCGTGACACCTGCCGGTCCGTGAAAATATTGTCTGACATTAAACTGGTCCGTGGCGCAAAAAAGGTTGGGGACCGCTGTTTTAGAACATCCCTCATTCACACACATGCCTACAAATACTTTTTCAGAATCAGAAACTTTATTGTCATTGTCTCAGGTACAATGAAATTAAGAATGGTCCCCGATCATTGCATCATCCCTAGCAATAACAAAATATAAATAAAACAATAAAATTCAATAAATAAAATAGATAGAATACTTAAAATACTTAATAGTATCCTATTAAGTATTAAAATACTTAATAGAATACTTAAAATACTAATAAGATGTAACAGTAAAACATTCACATACATCCCCACATACATTCTATGCTCTTTCAACCATTGCTGAACAAATATCACAAATGCTATGTTAGGGAAACGCTGTTATGAAAAGTAGACTTGCTCACTTACAAAGAAATGAGCAGTCACTAATTTTTGGTAGTTTCTTTTTAATGGAGAGACAACGATTATCAATCAAAAAAATCCAGAAAAAAAAAAACACTGCAAAAGAAAGTTATAAATTGATTTGTGTGTCACTGTGTAAAATAAGTATTTGACCTTCTACAACCCAAACAGAACCACACAATAAGTCAATCAATGATTATTACTCCCGATCTCAACTCATTGTATGTATAAAGCACACCTGTCCACAGTATCAGTTTCTTCCATGTCAACCTCTCGACAGCGACACCAAAGAGCTGTCAAAGGCTGTCGGGGACAAGATTATAGACCTGCACAAGGCTGGAATGGGCTTTAAGACCTGAGAAGCCTGGTGAGAAGGTGACAACTGTTAAGCTTGTTAATATCCTAATGGGTACAGGATGACTTCACTGCATGGTGTGGCCAATGAACAGAGTGATGGACTGTGAAATCTAGGAAGAACCTCCTTCTTTAAGACAATGTAGTGGCCTGGCCAGTCTCCACATCTTAGTCCTATAGAAAATTTGTGGAGGGAGCTGAAGCTGTTGAGTTTGGTTGTTAAGTATTTAGAGAGTTTCTGTAAAAAGTGGACCCAAACCCCTTGTGAGCAGTGTGCAAACCTGGTGACCAAATACAAGAAATGTTATACTGCTGTGCTTGCCAACATGGGTTTTTTCTATCAAGTCATGTTTTGCTTGGCGATCAAATACTTTTTCACTTTAAATTTAAATTTTATCTTTCTCTATTAAACCGAAGCTACCACTGAATTAGAGACAGTTTAGCTCTTTGAAAGTGTGCAAACTTACAAATTAAGCAGGGGAGGAAATAATTATTTCCCCCATTCTATGTATGCAACCACACAATTCTAAGTCACACACAAAAACAGTGAACATGCGTCAGTGCAAGAACAACATTGGCTCATACGCTTCCACAACACATCACCTTTCCCAACTCATCACATAAAGATAAAAAATCTTCACAACAATCAACAAGGCTTTTGAACTAAAAACAAGAGTCAAGTCCCGTCAAAGTTTAGGAACTATATATTAGGTTTAATTCATTACTTTGTAACGTGTTACACCCAGCATGGGTCACAGTGAGAAGCTGGCGATGAGACGGGTTTGTTTTCTGGCTCGTAACGGTCAGCACAGCCGGTAGCTTTGCCATTTAGGAATTCTCCCATTGATTTCTATTTAGATTTCCACATTTCTCTCCTATAATTTTGCTGGTATAATATAAGAGCATGCTACCAATGTCGTCATTATGATTATAGTCATCAGAGTATTACGATACAGACTTAGGAGATCAGCATTACAGAGCATTTGCAGAGACCATTAACATCAACATCTATTATTTATAACATTAATGTAATGGCATCAATATGGAAGACTTACATAAACTTTAATTACAATACTACTATAACGTGAAGCCATGCTTATGCAATATTGATGACCTTAATTATGCCATTAAAAAATATTTTTAATATATTTGTGGTCATTACTTTTGATCAATTCTGTCAACCATAATGCCCAAAATGCATTTTGTAATCTTCGTGTGACAGACCTTGAGTGTCTTGAGCTTTTTGTTTGGCTCTTGCTGAACAATCCCATTCAGATTCCAGCAGTGATTAGGTGGTAGATAAACACCAAAAGGCTTTATAGCGCTGCCAGTGGGTGAAATGACAGAAAATGGAGGAATAACGAGCTAAATGGCTGAAAGATGGAGGTTTTATTGAACCGGGGTCTGCTCGCAGTGGGTCATCACACTGTTTTGTTTGTTTGTTTGTTTTCTGTCAGGCTTTAATCCTCCCTGAAGGGAAAGTGTCTCATTACAGGAACAGAGATTCTTACAGAGGCACATTATGCCATACTACAATGCAGCACAAAGACAAACAGCTGTTTTTGAAGTAGGTGAAGAAAGAAGAGGAATTTTGTGTGACAAAGAAGCCTGGAAGTGGCCCAGCCTAACGGATCTGTTTGTGCTGCTCAGATGGTCTGGAAGATGGGATCCTTTCTTTTAAGAGCTTACTGAGAGAATTTGCTTCACACTGATTTTTTATGACCATAACGGCTCCTTCAAGTGTTTTCTGCTCACTTTAGTTTTTAAGCATCAACTGGATGCTAAGCTGAGGGTCATAATTTTCTGACCCATTAGTTAGTATGCGAGTCTATGACAGCGTGTCAGTAAATAGCCATAGCCCTGCTGCTTGCGCCTATTTATGGTTCTGTTTGTAGGCTCTAAAAATCTGGTTATGTCCTGAATATAGCATCATTATTTTTACTGCCACCGCAGTATAAATCTTGTTAATGCATTTTATGCTGCTGCTAATCAGGCTTGCTAATGCTACCAGCAGCTATATGTGAGAAACATAAAATGGGGCTTTTGGTTAGGCAGTGTCTTTGTACCTGGCACAGCAGCTGCTACCACAGTTGGTCTATGAAATAAGACCTCCATTTGCCAAACAATAATGTGATTAGGGGCTAAAAAGAAATGTTATTGTACAGTTCCTCTATAATGAACAATTGCTTAGTAAGAGATTAGGACCTGGACAGCCACAGAGGAACACTCTGCCAAGGTAGGATTGCTAATTGACCAGTGGTGGAGCCAATTTTTATCGGGCTGGCCAGCACGAGCTCAGCATTTATATTTGGTGGCACAAAAACTGAAGTATCAATATACTTTTTTGTGACAAATCACTAGAGGCCAAATAGTTTGGTCACTCCGGCAACTCCTTGGGCACAACTAAAATCTGGAATAGTTGCTACAGTAATTCTTATTACATTTTTTTAATGTCCATGTGGTTCCACTTTAAAGAAAAAAAGGGATACTTATCATAAAATAATAAAAAGATCAAGGCATTGTATGAAACTGAACTGCAGGACACCACAAATTTAATACACTAAAATTTGTGGTGTCCTGACGGTGTCACTTACATGACATATTCATTATTTTACTCAAGTTCTTCAATAAAAAGTGGAAAGTGATCTTGAAGCATTCTTAGAGTAACACCGCCTCAGGAAACATTTGGTTTATCCTCATCGGTCAATTAACGGTCATTAACAGGTTCTTACTGCTGCTGCAAGACTGGAAGCTTAAACAGAACAGTTCACTTGAAGATTTGAGCTCTGTTCTGCTCCTGTCTGCATTTTATGATGTAGCACTTGGAATTGCATCATTCATACACAGAATAACAATTCTTTCTCTCAGTCCAGCGCTCCAACAGATGCCTTCTTTTTCTTTCTGCAGTTTTGAGGAGGTAGGAAGAATGAATGTCTCTGTCAGATGAAGCTGTTTTATCACTTATGAAGGGGACAGAGGGATGTTTTTGTCATATAAAGCTGTTCCTTTTGGAGGTTTTAGAGGAGGAGGATGGAGGGATCCGAGGATTAATGTTTCTGTCAGAGGAAGCTGCTCTGCAAACAGACAGCAGCCTCTCCACTGCCTTCAGGCTCAAACAAGGGTTTTAATATGAGAGCGATGCTGTAACACAGACATAGAGAGCATAGACAGCAACTGTTTGTAAATATAAAAATATGCATGTGCTGCTTCCTGGATGTATTTCATGCCCAGCACATTCATTGTCTGTAAATAGAACCACATCCTGTTTTTTTTTTTAAACGTATCATTCAAGCAAGACAATCTCACTCTTAATCTGAAATCTGTCCTTTCACAGTGTTCGGGATGATTTTGGCAGCTGATGTGATGGAGTCTTCGCGAATTATCTTGGTGTAACAGCGTGCATACATTCAAGGAAAGAAAAAACATTCAATATTTAAACATGGGGAAAATGAAGGTATTTCATCATCACGACTGCTGAGCCCATTTTCTTCTTCACAGTTTCCTGACCAGAGCTTGTGTGCCATTATTCCCATCATTGAATCATAATTAACTGCCTAATTGTTCCTTCTTTCCACTGATGTACAACAGGTTTTCACTGATTCTTATTGTATAATTTAATTTTTTGTTTGGTATAATTGGAATTTGATTCTCATTGAGCTGCAGATGTCATTTGCAAGTGTGTGTGCGTCAATGAGACTGTACCACATGACTGTTGAGGAAGAGATCAGTTCCAAAATCACCTAACCCTAACCCTACATTTTACAAAGATGTAGTAAATGTATCTCACCCAACCAAAAAAAAAAAGTCTCTATGGGTGGAAGAACATCCTCACGTATGCATTCATATTCAGATTGTATTCTGTGTGTAGGATCACACAGGAGTGCAGCTGATGTCACACCACATGCACACAGGACATGTCGTAATACCATTCAGGCTGAGTCGTAAATAGGATCGTATTTTAAATTATGATTATGAAGAAAACAAAAAACTTAATGTAAAATAATTTTTGTTGTGCACTGATTTCCACAGTCTAACGTTATAAATCCAGTGCACCTTAGTTTCTTTTTTATTCTTGGCATCGAGGACTTAGAGACAAAGAGATTAAGTCCACACTAAGAGACTGGTGGGCACAGGACCTGCACCATCAGTATCCTAGGACAGAGCAGTTTGTATTCCCTTCAAGGATACACCGACTTACTGATCAGTTGTGATCGATACCTAGATATCAATATGGATTCATTTTGGTTATGTATTTTGCCATAATGAAAGATCCACAGATTCCCTGACAGGTAAAACCTGACTTTTATATATTTGGAAGCCAATGCGAGAATCAGAGGAATGAGTATGTTGACACACAACTCCAGATCCAAACTAATTCTGCCTGAAATATGGTTAAAGAAAAGAAAAGAAAAGAAAAGAAGAGAAGAGAAAAGAAAAGAAAAGAAAAGAAAAGAAGAGAAGAGAAAAGAAAAGAAAAGCTGACACTGAAGCCGAAACACTCCCACCTGTCTCTAATGTTGCAGTTATGTGTTTGTTTGTGCTACTGTGATTTGTGCAACAACCAGCTGCTCCAAACAAAAAGTCCCTGGTGAGATTAACAAAGTTGCATGCATTGTATGGTGTTGTATTATTTAACCCACCATGTCACAAGCATCATTTGAGTCTCAGGTCCACCATATCTCCAACAGCACTGTCATGTCCACTGGGATGGCAGCATAGCAGCAGCATAGAGTTGCTCTGTTCATCTCCCTCACCTTTCGTGCTTTAACCACTGAAGCCTGAGGCTATGTTTTAAATTTCCACCTGTTAAGCGCCCAAAATTTTAGGCAGTAACGGCTCCACAACTGTTAGCCTAAAATCAACAGACTTTCCATCTATGGCTGAGAGACACAAGGGAAACAAATAAAAAAAGAACGAGTCTCTTTGTATCAACTTTAAAGTCATGCTGACATTAAAAAAACAAAGTACAGAAGAATTAAATAAAAATATGTCCATAAACATTGATGTGATTGAACCGAAAGCAGCAAATCTGCTGAATCCTGAGCCGTTTTATTTACAAGGATGTACGAGAGAATAAAAAGGATGAATGCAATTGGCAAAGTAAATAATATTCTGTTGGCAGTGATTCCCAAGACAATTGGGAGAACTTGATTTAAATTAAGCTTTAAACAAGTAAAAACTTCCCAATCCTTTAAATCAGCTACAATCAAATTTCCTTCAATCATCTCTCAGTTGTTTTTTAATAAAGTTTTCTGACAGAGTGCAGATAATCTATTTTGGCTGCACAGAGTCTACAGACCCTAACTGAGCTTGCTAGCCTTGGCTAATAACTTAGCATTCCACTCTCAACCAAACATTTATCACTCCAAAATACACAAACAAAACATCACACACATCCAGTTTACCCTGATTGCTCCAATACTTCATTGTTACAGAAAGCATGTACAGGCCTTTAGTGGAAAGCTGAGTATGTTCTAACGAGACATGATTGCCCCATGATATGACAGCCGCACTGAAGCACACAACTTTTAACCTCTATCTCTCTTCCACAGCATGTCTTTTATCCTGTCTTCCTTCTCTCACCCCAACCGGTCGCAGCAGATGGCCGCCGCTCCCTGAGCCTGGTTCTGCCGGAGGTTTCTTCCTGTTAAACGGGAGTTTTTCCTTCCCACTGTCGCCAAAGTGCTTGCTCATAGGGGGTCATATGATTGTTGGGTTTTTCTCTGTATCTATGAAGTGCCTTGAGGCGACTTTTGTTGTGATTTGGCGCTATATAAATAAAATTGAATTGAATTGACTAAGTGGTTGGGGAAAATACTGTAGCTAACAAACTGGACTCTGGTTACTCCGGTAAATATGTTGCGTTCTAGTGTGATCTGTGGCTTTTGAGTCTTTTGCTTTTTAGAGTTTTTAGTTTGCTTTTCATTCTTAACCTTGATCTTTAGTCTTGATTACTATTGTAGGCTGTTATTTCTATTATTGATTTCAGAGTAGAATGATTAGAGTCACCATTCTGTTTTCAGTTCGCTCTGGTATCTATTTGTCTATCCTCCTTTGTGTTCTCTCTTAGATGTTTTCCAGTGTAGTTACTTCCTGTTTTATTTTTGTAAATCCCAGGCTCCTGTGTTATTCATTTGATATTACTTCCTTTGTATCATTTAGCTTAATTAGTTTCAGGTGTTCCTCATTCACCACCTGTTTCCTCTTCACTTCATTGCCATCAATGTGTCTGTGTGTGTACATAGTCCCAGTTTCCATCCGACCTTTGTCAGCATGTCTGTTGTCCTGTCCTTGTGTGTTCCCTGTTTCACTGCGTTCTGTTTACTTTTGCCTTATGGACTTTTGAACGATGTCTCACATAATCACAATTTCACATTTTAGATGTTATGGTAATTATTAATTCAAAATAATATTTTCCCCTGAAAAGAGGGGTTCAGACCTTCTTCTCTTGCATATAATTTCTACTAATAGTTGATAAATAAAATGTTGGGGCAGACTCCGGAGGTTGGTAATCAAAATTTTTGGCAGCCAAAACAATGCATGGAGGGTCGGGTTGCTGCATATAAGAACTGTCCACACTGTTCATTTTTATTAAATATGATGGTGTTAAGTTACAGGTTAAGCTTTTTATATTTGTTTGTTTTTGTAGAAATAGTGTTATAATGTATTATCACTGTCATTTAATGCAATAGTGAAAATAACAATAAGAAATACTAAATCCTTGAAAGTAAAAGCCTAGTTATTTTTGATTTGCATAGCTGTGCACTGCTGACTGGACTGCACAATCCCTCCACCTGGATGAGTGGAGTTTTGGAACAGTTTGGCCTCCCGTACAATTTTAGGGGTTGGTGAAAGGGCTTTCATTAGGTACACCCCTAGCCAAAGGCTCTACTTCTGAACGATTACTGTGATTGTTGGTGAGGGTCCACTTGCTCTTGTTCCATTAGACTGAGGGTGCCTGGAGGCAGAGTCTTCTCATTTATCATATCTAGCATTCATTGCAACAAACTCCAGGAGCTCAGCCAGCAGGGCCACATCATGAACATTTGCTACGATAAAGACCTCCTGAAGGTAACTCCAAGAAATGCATGGGATACGTGCACAGCCTTTGTTTTCCTTTATCTGCTTCTGATGAATATGAAATAATGGATCTATATTTAGTGCTTTTGGTGAGCAAAAAAGGAAAGTACAAAAATAAAGATAAATTTATTCATTACAAAGACTAAGACAAGCCTGACTGATTCTCCCTAACATCACTCTACACACAAAACACACTCTCATACACACACAGTGTTGGAGGCTGGTGATGGTTATAAATGACCCAGATAGGATTTGTCATTAAAACAGCATTTCACCAAAATTCTCTTGCAGTAACAAGATGACACAGGCGGAGCGTGTGTATGTGTGTCCGTATGAGGGAGAGAGAGTGTGTGTGTGTGTGTGTGTGTGTGTGTGTGTGTGTGTGTGTGTGTGTGTGTAAGAGAGAGAGAGAGAGAGAGAGTTGGAGTGCTGTCCTTGAGTTTCTGGCAGACGAGATGGATGAGCTGTAATTACACTGATAGAGTGATGATTGGAGGAGAGGAAAAAGAAGGAGGATGAGAAACAAGGTCGTGCATGTATTTGTCCTTGCATAAGAACATGGACATGTGCATATTTCTGTTTTAAATGTTATGGCTGTTAAAGGATGATGGGATAACAGGCAAATCCAGATTTGACTTTCAAAGCAGAAACAGGATAGACATGATAAACACTAAAGCCCAGAAACCAAACTGCAAAAGTAGCTGGAGACACAGACCTGTGGGTGGACTCAGCCACAACATTTGGCTACAGTCACTGGTCTTGTTCTTGGTTCCGACACTGGCTCAAATCTCGAGTTTTTATAACTCAGGATGATTTTTTTAAAGCACACCTTGGAATGTGTTTAGCTTACTTGGATGTGGATTGAATCGTAAATGTAGAGATGCACAGTCAGATTTTGATCCACCATGCAATACAACATGAAAATGATCCCAAACACACTGACAATGCCTGATATAAGAACATGCAATTAACCCTTCTCCCCTAGCAGGTCCTCAGCTCAACTCGACTTGACTCAGTTTTTAGGGATTACTAGGCTGTAGTATCTGGTACCAGGTACTTTTTTAGTACCTACTCGCCCGGGGGCTCCAAACAATCTGAGACAAAAATGTGACATCAACAGACTGCATGCCACCAACTGGACAGTCAGTGGGGATCACTCGATGAGTCAGGAGAATGACACCTTCAGAAAAATCCAAACTGAATCCTGGCAAAGAGAGAAATCGCTGCACAGAAACCAAGACTGTGGTTTAATAATGAGGTGCTGCCACGTACCATTGGTTTGGCAGCAGGTATACATTGTTGTGTTATTTATGTTCCATACATTGAGGTGGTTGAGTGGAGTCAACCCAAGTAGGTGCTAGTGGAAAAGTCACAAATGTAACACTATCAGTCATGGATTGGCCTCCCCAGAGCATGGACTTTAACATTACTGAAGCAGTGTGTGATCATCTTGACAGGCAGTAGAGCAAAATGATGAAAAAACAGACGAGCTTTGAATGTCCTTTAAGAATCCTGAAGAAATATTCCCGAAGACTACTTAAAGAAATTTTAAAGAAGTCTGCCTAAGAGAGTTCAGGCTGTGCTGAAGAATGAAGGTGGGTATACCCAATTTTGGCTCTCTTTTGCCTTTCCACATATGTTTACACATGTTACATGAAGGGTGACTTTTGCACAGTACTGTACATGGTTCTAATATATTTTCAGGTAAAACAAAAAAAAGTAATAATCTGTATGAGCCACACATGAATAATAAATTACGTTGCGTTGAAGCCTTAAATGAGTTTTCTAATGGCAACATAGTTCACAAATAAGAGGACTACAAAACATTACGCTCTATGATTTCCTGCACAAATATTTGCCTTTTGTTGAAAATCGACATTGCAGGAAGGTGGGATTGATGTTGGAGAAGCTCAGGGAGTCCATGTACCCACATGTGGCAGTCACAGATTGTTCACGTGTGTCTCAGATTTGGTCCACTGGCCTTCTAACACATTGAGCTAAATTGACACAACTCCAATGAGGAATAAGAATGTAATAAAACCATGTCGACCTGTAAAGAAGCAAGCTAATTATCTGTTATCTCAAGACACCAAAATGGTATCTGAAGTTCACATCTTAATTACCATGTCATCCCCAGATAAATGTTTCAATCCGACTTAATTACATCATATTCGGATATTAAACTGTTGTCTCTATATTTAGACTTTAGAGTAAATGATTTTAACTCAGCAGTCCTGATACAGCGATTTAACCACAGCATTAGCTTGAGATATTAAGCATTGTTGTCTTGCGACAGCATATTTAAAGTATCATTTTATCAACATGACAAAGTCTGTTAATGTCAACCATGATGATATTATTGCCTCATTATATCAAGTTAAGAAGGAGCTTGTGTATTTTGTTGCTGAAAGAAGTACTCTAGCTATTAGCACTGTGGCTCTACACTGTAAAAAAAATGTAATATAAAAGTATTTTACTGTGTATTTTACAGTTTTGTACTGTTCTTCTAGAACATCATTAAAGTTACATAAATAGACTGTGATTTTACATTTCAAATGTAAATTAACGTAAAATCACTGTAAATGTAATAAAACATAATTTTCTTGTTTTTTAAATGTATTTGTCTGTACATATGCATATTTAGATTGTTAAAATACATTCACAAATGTATCATAATTTCACAAATATTTGTCTGTTATTTGAAAGATTGAACTGTTAAATTCAAATGTAATGCTATGGAACCAGTAAAAGCGAAGCTCTCAATTTACCGGTCGATCTACGTCCCTACCCTCACCTATGGCCACGAGCTGTGGGTAGTGACCGAAAGAACGAGATCGCGGATACAAGCGGCAGAAATGAGCTTCCTCTGAAGGGTGGCTGGCCTCTCCCTTATAGATAGGGTGAGAAGTTCAGCCATCCGGGAGGGGCTCAGAGTAGAGCCACTGCTGCGCCACATCGAAAGGAGCCAGCTGAGGTGGTTCGGGCATCTGACAAGGATGCCCCCTGGGCGCCTCCTGGGTGAGGTGTTTCAGGCATGTCCCACCGGGAGGAGGCCCCGGGGCAGAGCCAGGACACGCTGGAGAGATTATATCTCTCGGCTGGCCTGGGAACGCCTTGGTGTTCCCCCGGATAAGCTGGAGGAGGTGGCTGTGGAGAGGGAGGTCTGGGCCTCTTTGCTTAGACTGCTGCCCCCGCAACCCGGTCTCGGATAAAGCGGATGAGGATGGATGGATGGATGGATGCTATGGAAAAATAAATAAAATGATTCTTATAAACTTTTTTTACATCAAATAATTAAGTGTGCCTATGCCAAGAGGCACACTTATTACTATTTCTCGGATTTATTATTCTTCATATTATTATTATTATTATTATTATTCAGTTTCCGCCTGAAAATTTGCAGCGTAACTCGCCCTACAGTTTTGAGACAAGGTTCACATATGTTATATCATTTTGTGCGACTGGATCTGGAATGGTGTGTTATGATTTTTGGTGTTTATGACTTTTATAGTTTTTTAATATTAATATTTTTGTGACAATTTTCCCGCGCTTATGTGCCGCACAGTTTTGAGACAATTGTTACATATATTATATCATTTTGTGCGGCTGGGTCTGGACTAGTATGCTATGACTTTTGGTGTTTATGACTTTTATAGTTTTTTATATATTTAGATTTTAGTGCAAATTTTGGCCCATTTCTAGGCCCATGAGAAAGATTCAACTTTTGGCCCCATAGAAACAGACTTCATTTGTGGTGTGTTGGCTCTCTCTAGTGGTATGCCGGGAGTAGTACGGCCTGTCTACCCATATTTGCGTTACCGTAGTGACGAGAATATCAACGGCGCGCACAGCCTCGCTGCTTTCAGGAGCCATTGGAAGTATTAAGGTTGCGCGAACGGGTGTATGCTTGGTGGAAAACTCCATATCCCACAATTCATAGCACGCCTCTACCGAGTGAAACAATGGCAGCTGCCACTTCGTTTTTATATTCCTCTTATTCGTGTTTCTAGGTCACAAAATAAACTTTTAAGATATTTTCAGGCGAGAATGTAGCTGTCTAAACTTCAAATATCTGCTCGTTTTATCAAGACTTCCCATATTAGCAACAGTTCTCTCTATGTTGCTACTAGCCTGCTAGCTAGCTAGCACGGCTAGCGCCGCTTCGCTCGAAAGCACCCGGGCTTGGCTTTCAGTGAGGCAGCTTACACTCGTTTCACCCCCCGATCGCTCACAAATAGCCTGTGTCTCCGTTTATATGGGCCAATGATTCATTTATTCATTTTAGTAATGGTATAAACAGTGAAAGGTGGTTGTCCAGATGCTGGTCAATGTGGAAAAATTAACTGAGTTGCTTGGTGGTGGCTAACGCGGAGCTACAACAGAGGGCAGCTAGCCACTGGTGTATGACAGAAAGGGCATGCGGGGAAAGACACATGCGAGGCGGCCGCCGATAGACCGGTGGTGGCTAACGGGGAGCTCAATCGTGGATAAGGGAAACCGAAGGCAGGAGAAGCAAGCGGCTGCCGGTCGGAGCGTCAGGTTAACTGAATTTCAGGTAAGAACTTATGAACTGCACTCTATTTGGGTCACATATAAACCGAGTTTAGGTGTAGTTTATTTTCGTTGTGCTGACTTTTTACAATCACTTACTGCTAGCTAGCACGACGGAGTTTCTATACAGCTGTGTTTGCACTAAGTTACTGATGTTGAACTTTATGACAGCCTCCCCTGTCATTCTCTCGCCTGTTGAAACTTCAATCACGAAACTGACCAATGATCGGCTTTTCTCTCGTTTGTTTATTGCGCTAAACAACAGCAGCACATTTAAGCTTGATAAGCTGTTGTTAGAATTCATTTGATTTTAATTTCTAGTATCAGCTGATGTTTGCTGGAGCCACAGCTGTAAAAAGGGCTGGTCGAAACCAGGAGATGTCCTTACTGAATCATCAGACCTGAACTGGTGATGGAGAAACAGGTTTACCTTTTAGGTGACATGAATGAGTTGAAGGAAAGTTATCAACTGTTTCTGAGAGACAAATAACACCAAGCTCCTTTTTTTGTGTAGCTGACAGCTGGTAACTGTGCAGGGGCGGGTCTAGCAAAGCTTTAGCCAGGGGTCCATGTAGGGCATTAACAGGGAAAGGGGGACACAAAGATATACTTTTCTTTCTTGCTCTCATATAAAATATTTAGCTTTTATTAAATAGTTATCTGAATCTTACAACCAAAGTTTGTATACTAATACACAAGATTGGCTGTAGACCATTGTTAATCATTCAGAACACTGTGTAAAAATAACAAAAAACAAAAAGTGAATGCAAAAGTGCACAAATATTTATTTTACATGTTTGATGTGTGTGGCGGCCGTGGTCTGCAGTGCTGCTGCAGGGGAGGTGGACCCACCTGAGCGGCATCTGCAATCACGCCTCT
Source organism: Maylandia zebra (assembly GCF_041146795.1). NCBI lineage: Eukaryota > Metazoa > Chordata > Actinopteri > Cichliformes > Cichlidae > Maylandia > Maylandia zebra. The sequence goes on from NC_135183.1 coordinate 19,038,720, forward strand.
CAGGCGTAAAGTCTGTGCTCTCTCGGCTGTTTTTTTTCTTTTTGGTGTGTGTTGGGCTGTGAGATGAAAAGCTACAGCCGGCTGTGTGGGTACAGCAACCATGTGTGTTCATGCAAACATTGTTGGGTCTGCCGTGGTACAATGGGACTTTGTACCACGGGCTGTACGAAGTCACCTCATCTTTACACAAAACTGTAAGCTGTCATCTGTGAGGCGCGAGCGGTGTTTGGTTTTACCATAGATCATGGTGGAGAATGGCTGCTCTGCTGAGTTTTGCTCTCTGTAGCCGTATGAATGGCAAACTACACTGATTAGCAGCGGCATAGGCACACTTAAAATTTCTTCTGAAATTTTCGCTTTCTAGTTATTATTATTATTGTTATTTAGGGCCATTGTGGCTCAAGAGTTGGCAGTTCGACTTGTAATCAGAAGGTTGTTGGTTCGAGCCCCGGCTCGGACACTCTCTGTCGTTGTGTCTTTGGGCAAGACACTTCACCTACCACCTACTGGTGATGGCCAGAGGGGAATTATAAAGTGGAATTGTAAAGCACTTTGAGGGTCTCAAAAAGCACTATATGAATGCAATCCATTATTATTTAAACCAACTGTTAACTGTATATTTCTGTACATTAAGTATTGTTATTCATATTGCCGTATTTTTTGACCTTGTTTATAGGTAATTTCATTGTTTAATCACATTAAAATGTTCCTAATTTAATGTTTAAAAGCACCTAAAAAAGGCAAAATCCCATGTAAAATTAGGGCAACAAACTGTATTGTCATTACTGAAAATAACTGTATTTTCATAAGAAAGTTATTTTTTGTTATTTTATGGTATTATTTTGGTGCCCCAGCTGCCGGAATATTACTGTTATTTTAGGATTTTTTTTTTTTTACAGTGTAGAGATGAAAACGCATCACAGCAACATCAGCAGAGCAAGGCACAGCAACAAAACTAGGTCTTTTTGCTATTATACATTTATTTATAGATGATTACTATTAGTTTTTACAAATAAATTTACATACACTACCAGTCATGTAAAGTCCTGACAGACCTGCTGAAGAGTTTTTCTTCTGCATTGTGGATCAATACTGAAGTGAATAAAATATGGAAATGTCTTCAAAGGACAAACATGTTAACAACTGGAAATTTGTTTCAAATTGTAGGTTTCTTATTTGGTTTAGAAAAGCTCTGCACACTCCTCAGTCTCTCAGCCAGCTCCATGAGATTCTCTCCTGGAGTTTCTCCAACAGTCTTGAAGAGACTCCAACACATGCTGAGCTCTTGGCAGAGGAGTGTCTAAAGCAGTGGAACCTCCCCCCTTCAAGTATAATTGCCCCCTGGGGTCCTCCCAAAGCTACTGGGCTGCAGTATTGTCAGCCTGTCAACCCAATGCTACTGGATGACAACATGGAAAGCAAGAATGCTTGAGTAAATGCAGTAGTTACTTTCAAGTGCTGCACTGTAGTACAGTTACATTTAATCACCGTGGAGTTAGGGTAGCTTGGAATGAGTCATATTTCAAAATAATCCACCACAACTTTCTCCTGATTGCCTGCTCCTCTGTAAACAGAAGATTTGAATCGCAGGTCAATGAAGCACACCAGAGATGTCCACATAAGAATTATTCTTTCTATGACATCACACTCAGCTAAAAGTTGAAAAACCTGTGACAAAGTTATTACTAATTCTTATATAAATCTGGCCAAGGTTAATATGACAATTCACTATTTTAAATTAGTAGTACTAATGCTAATCTTATACTTTGTACTCCTTAGACATGCTTGACATGTTCAATAACTGGTATTGCAAATAATTTAAAATAATAATATTTGATACAAATCTAACATTTTGGGATATAATATATATTGAGATAACCGGGATTAGTACAAAAAGTAATAAAACAAGCTCCAGCTTTGAAACAGAAGCAGCTTACTCATTCATGAATCAACGACTGATGCAATAATAACATTGAGTATTGCTGCTTTTCTTCAGTACAGGATCTAAATGCCTCTTCCGCTGTTATGCTCTGCTGCCATGTTACCTGTAGCGGGACAGAGGAGAGTGCAGCGTTCCTTAAGCCAATTTTCAATGCTGTCTTTATTTCTGATTGAATTTTTCTGATTTCCCACAGGCCAGCCGTGACTGGTTCTTGAGCCCCTGTAAGCCACCGTTTAAAAAGTAAACAAACCTGGAATCGCCCCTGCTTGTTGGCTGCTTTTCCTTCACTTTGCCATCCAACTCGTCCCAAACCATGACATCTGGATTAAGACTGAGTGACTGTGGAGGCCAGATCAGCTGCAGCAGTACTCTAACTCACTGCAGGTTTTCATTATGTACGTTTGAAAAGTACTTGACCTTTGTGTGTTAAAGCACTGATGGAGTGTTTTGGTTGTTTTTTTTAAATGAATCGAGCGATTGTCATTATATAGAAATGTCCTAATCTTTAAATTCCACAAATTTTGATAAGGATATCAAAAGTGAGGCGACTTCTGTTGTGATTTGGCGCTATATAAATAAAATTGAATTGAATTGAATATATTGCTAACTATAACCCACTCCATGTGTGAATAATTATGGTTACAATAATGTCAATAGCATCTAAAAAAAAAAGCCAAAAACTGTTTGCTTACTACATACTTGCATATCTGTTGGTTCACAGCTCCTGTGTCTTCAGTCTAAGACGTTTTGTGTTTGAGCAATAATCTCTAAGCAAACTAAAAATTTGGAATAAAAATGAGGCAGAGGAGACGACAATGCATCAGGTGCTGTCATTGTTAATGATGGAGATTTACTGCCAGTTACACCGCCTGATATAGCAGACCACAAAGGACACACTTTATGGCACCTTTATGATATGTAGACCTAAGATAAAGCAACAATACTTTAAACTACAACATTTGGTCAAGTCCTAGATACGTTTCACATGAAAAAATGGCAGAGATTGAGCTTAAAGCAAACAGCACCAGCTAATGTCACAATCATTTACTTTCAGCTTGACCCCAGACTACACATTCAGTCTATGACATGAAGCAGATTGACGGAGTTGGTGCTGGTCAACATGAATAAAGGCGACTCCATGTGTCATGATCCTGGGTCTTTTGACCCAGCGTTTTAAGTTTTGAGTTTATTTTGTTCATTAGGTTATCTAAGTTCATTTGTTATTAGATTCCCCTTGTGTATCCAACCCCATTAAGTCTCCCTTGTCCTTCATGTGCTTCATGTCTGTGTTTCTTAAGTTGTCATGTTTGCGTTTCATTATGTTTCCCATTTTATTTTGAAAGAGGTCCTGTGTTCCTGCATTTTGTTTTACTCTTCCCATGTGGAACTCATGTCTTGAGTTCCGTCAGTGTGTTTCCTGTTTTACTTTCACAGTCTGTCCTATGTTAATGTTTCTAGTTTTGCTTCCCTTGTCTCGTCCTGCCTAATTACTCTCAGCTGTGCTCTCTTCCCCCTCGTTGTCCCTCAGTTTATTTAAGGCCCATGTTTCTCTTTGTCAAGGTTGCGTCCTCCCTCATAGCTGTGTGATTTTTCCCTGTGGCTCCTTGTGCTTTAGTTTTCCTAGTTTAGTTTTGTATTGTTTTTCGTGTCCCACTCCACACCAGCAATAAAGCTGTGTTTTTTGAGTTTACTTTTTGTCTCTGCGAGTTTGGGTCCTACTCTTGCCTGCACACAGCCGTATTGTGATAGAAGGACGCAACCCTGACAAAGAGAAACATGGGCCTTAAATACACTGAGGGATAACGAGGGGGAATGAGCCACAGGAGGAGAGCACAGCTGAGAGTAATTAGGCAGGACGAGACAAGGGAAGCAAAACTAGAAACATTAACATAGGACAGACTGTGAAAGTAAAACAGGAAACACACTGACGGAACTCAAGACATGTAAACTTAACAGACTGGGGAGACAGAACATAGGGACCTGAAAAATGGAACAGAAAGGCACAGTAGACACAACATGAACATAACAACGCCACAGGGGAAGAGTAAAACAAAATGCAGGAACACTGGACCTCTTTCAAAATAAAATGGGAAACATAATGAAACGCAAACATGACAACTTAAGAAACACAGACATGAAGCACATGAAGGACAAGGGAGACTTAATGGGGTTGGATACACAAGGGGAATCTAATAACAAATGAACTTAGATAACCTAATGAACAAAATAAACTCAAAACTTAAAACGCTGGGTCAAAAGACCCAAGATCATGACACCATGTTTATGGAAGTTAAAATGTTTAAACATGTTTAAACATCAGAGACACATTTGGCCTAAGTTGGTACTGGTTGTTGAATATGATAGCAGCCGCAATGCTGTGAATTTTTTGGTTTAATAAAATTTTATCCCAAGACTTGGTGACTGGAGAACAAAGAATAAACCAGTTTTAACTGACATTTTCACTTTTTTTCAGAATAGGATCCGAATGTGAGGTCTATGTGAGTGCAGGTAAACAGATGCTCAGACAAAAGACAAACTGGATATGTTCATCACTGTACACAAGCTAACAGTGGAAATACCAAGGTAACAAGACACAGCTGAAACTAATTAAGACAAAACCAAATAAAGTCAAACCAGTGAAAATGCACAAGGTAAAAAAGAAACACACAAAATGGGAATCACAAAACAAAAATAAAGACTTGATAACATGATACAACGGGATACTGACGAGGCAAGAAAAAAATATTAAAACATGGAAATGAAATATTGATAAACCCAAAGTCTTCATAGCATAAAACTCCCAACAAAATAATAAAAATAAAAAACCAAAGAATATAAACCAAACCTCACAATGACAGAACCACAGGCCATTTCCACTTTTCCACTTTGACTTTTTCCAAATGATAGGCTCAGGTAGGATAGGGTTACCACCAAACATTCTAGTCTCACAGATATCTTCATAACCACATTTAGATAGCAGTTTATTTATTTGCATGAGCATGATTATGATACATATTGGCACTAACATCACTGGTAAACTGCTTTAATTATGTTGAATTCAAAAGTGATATTCTGTCCTCCTCCTTTTCTCTGGGTACACTGAAATATAAAACCCGTACTCCCAAATCAGGACTTCATTATGCCAATTACTGTCTGAAGAAAACGGTTGTGCTCATATTTAGTGTCTTAACTCCAGAGATTAGGATTCAATGATATGAAACTTAGTCTGGAGATTAACGGGGGGCTAAAATGTGACATTATGTTGAGAGGACAGACTGCTGTGTTTCATGTTTTATACACACAGGTTTCATCATAAGAGTTTTTTCTCTCAGCCTCAAGACAAACATTAGTCCCAGAAGAAAACAGAGCAGCAATGACAGAAGAAAAGAAGAAAGGGGCTGCCACCGAATCAACAACATTTGGTATTTGGTACATAATGAGACCATTAAGTCAAGATCACAGCAGAAATGTTTTAAAAAATTAATTAGAGCACCACAAAAGCTTAATTCCCACGCTCTGTGAAAAGAGATAATTCAATTTAGATCATGAGATTGTTATTTTGCCTCCATGAATTTAGTCTGGTGTCTATTTATTGTGTTTATTAGACGTGTTTACCTTTAGGTGCGCTCGTTTGTGCTTCTTCTCTCTTCGTTTAATTTTTTACGCCTGTAGCTGTGAGTCTGTGAGTTGTGTTACAAACCTCATGCTTTCTGAAAATAAGCCATCACTAGAAGAGATATAACTTCCTCAACAGGCTAATACAGCATCAACAGCAGTAGTGGTCAGTGTTTTTGTGTTGGGACTGACCGTCACGCCGCTGTCCGTCTGCGTCTCTCTGTAGGTGAAGTTGCAAACAGCCCAGGCCAAGTAGTACGTGGACATGCGAGGCGTCCGGGCAAAGTGATTGGTCAACCAGCCGTCCTCATCCGACAGCGAGCTGCTCTCCACCGGCATGTTGGACAGCGAGGTGTACTGTGGGTCGTGGCGGAGGGTGAGGGAGAATGTGGCCTTGTAGACAGGTTCATCAAAGCAGGGGAAGGCCTTCCGGGCGTGGATAGGACTGAACTGAGTTACTGCCAAGTAGCTATGAAAAGAAAAAGGAATAAAAGGATTATTACCAGAAAAAAATTTTGGGTAAAGATTATAGAAGATGACTTCACCAGTGAACCACTTTCATTTGGGAAATGGCAAACATGTATGAGTTCCATATAAAGAGCTAAATGTGAAGGTAATACAACCCTTAACAGGTCACTGGCAACGTAGCTGATGTTTAGCGGTAAATAAACATAAAGAATGAGATATCAGCAGTTATGAATGCCAGTAAAAATGAAAGAAAACACCTCAACATCGACAAGTAAATGGAAGTGCTTTATACAGCACCGGAAAGCACTTTACAAAGCTCACACAAATTCATACAATTCTTTTGTTCTGCACATGCAGGACTAACAGGTCCCAGTAACTCAGGGATGCATCTTTTTGTTTTAGTGGGTTTCAATATCCTCCCCAAGCATGCTTTGGCTTGCAGACTAGAGGAATAAAGTCAAGATGAGTGGTGGCTCGAACTACCAACCTTTAAATTAAAATATGACATGTTGAAAACTACGGCTAAAATAACAAGACTGACAAACCACAGCTTCCTGAGGCCTCTCACCTCATAATCCACAGACCAATGTCTCATTGTTGTAACTATGTCACTGCTGGTGTCGTTTCTGTTGGTGTTGCAGACTGCCACAGAGAAGAGAGATGTCCAAAGACACAAAGACTTTTTCTGTTATGAATTAAAGGCAATTTTGAAAACAAGGAAAACTGTCCTCTATTGTGTGGTGTGATTTCTTCCCAATGCTTCTTCCTCTTTCTTATAAACTTCACTGATTTCTCCTTTCCTGTTCAAACCAAACTGTCAACCAACCGACATTCAGTTTACATATCAAGTCAAGAGTGCTGTTGGCATTTTGGAGGACTGCACAGTTGGAGTGCAGTCCTCCAAGTCCAGTAATCTTAAGAAGCAGAGTAGGTTGTTGTTGCTTTGACTTCACCTGCTTTCAAAGTTAAGAGAAAAAAGATCTGAAGGGAAAATTAATTGCTAGACCAATGCATTCAAGTTGCAGTCTTTATTAAGAAGTGTATCATAAAATAGGAATGATGGGCATGACCACAGTTCTAAAGCACATGCAAATCGTGTACAGCCACATATCAGTGAACGGAGTACACGCCTTTTGGCATGTGGTCATGTGGTTCAAAGCCCATCATATACATGTGTTATGATGATCCCGATAAAGGCCACAAGCCAAAAGTAGGCATAATAATTGTACATCTTATTGTGAGACTAGTATTCTCTAAATTGTGGAACAATGTAGGCTTTACACATTATTTTATGAGCCCAGTCATAGGAATGGTGTACGGAGGACCACATAAGACCACAAAAATTTTAAATAAAAGACAAATAACATGAATATAACATGGGAGATGCACAACAGATTATTTCAGAATCAGAAGATTTTATTTATCCCCAAGGGGCAATTAAGATACAACAGAGCTGCATGACGTTGAAGATAAGGACAGGGCATAAACAGGCAATAAGAGTGAGATAATAAATACACAGAATATACAGTACATACAGTTTTAAAATTACACAGTTTAAAATTAAAGTGACTGAATTTGACAAAAACAGGAGAAAAAACCACAAGGAAACTAACAAAGTAAAAAGAAATGAGAAGATGCCATTAATGTCCAATTTATGCTTCAGCGGAAAATCTACGTTGACATAACCATGCCATCACCTTCCACGCTGATTAATCATTGCTGGCGGCTTCAACTCGACCTGCAGATACATTTCCTAGGAGGGGGAAGTTCACATTAAATGGAAGGTTACAACATTGGGTTAAGAGGGGTTTCCAGTTAAAACATACGTTAAAACAAATTTGCAGTCTAATTAGGTTGAAGCACAGTCCCTTTATGTTGCCACGAGTCTTTTTTACTTTTATTCCATTCTTCTCTTTTTCTCAAAGTCCTCTCGTCCTTCTCTTGATCCTATTTTTCTCCCTCCTTTCCTCTTTCATTCAGTCTAACTGTTTAACTCTTTCTCCATCCATGCTGGGGCGTGTGAATCCATATATGTGATACCTGAGTGAATCACAGCAGGCTGCTGTCATCATCATCAACGCAGGAGAAAATGTGCTTTTTAAAGCAGCTGGTGAGGAAAAATGGCTGCTTGTTGTTCCACTACAGCTGCTCCTAATTTGGTTGAACACTGCCAGGGTTCGACTTCTCTCTGTGTTCAGGTCGACTATCATTTGCATTGCCTCTAATTGGATCCATTTCAGACCAAAGCTAGCTGTTCAGCCAGTGTTCAGATCGCTCCAGTTTATGACAGTTTTTCCCTGTAATTTTGGTGCATTGTTTCAAACCAAAGGCTCAGTTTTCATAACAAATTACACAAAAAACTCAACTTTATTTTCATGTGCATTGTGAACAACTGTTGGTTCAAAACTGCCAGTAATTAAAAAAAAAATGAAATAAATTATATCAAAAAAGGCAAATTAATTATTATTAATATTATTAACAATAATAATAATAATAATAATAATTATTATTATTATTATTATTATTATTATTATTATAGGGTTTTTTTTGTTTTGATTCTTATAGGTTTAGGCATCAGTTAATGAAAATTGCACAGTGTCACAAATTGCTAAGAAAAATTAAAAACAGGACCAAAAAAAAATGTATCAATGGCTAAATGAAATTTCGATTTGAAGAAATCAATTGGAAGACTACATCATTTAAATTCTAAATATTGATAAACACATAAATCCATACAGATATCATTTTATGTTTTGTTGGATGTAATGAAGAACATTTTTGTTTCAGTCCTCCAAAGTTGTCTTCTTTTGCTCCCAAACCTTTGCTTTAATGTTGAAACTCCTCAAAGTCTTGAAGATGACTCCCACATGCAGTCAAACAGCTGAGTTGAAACAAACCAGATATTTTTCTCTACAGCTTCATCTGCATCCAGAGAACTGGAATATTCTCTCTGGACAGCTTGTACAACATGAACAGTCATGTTGTCAGAGGTAAAGTCCACAGCCTGAATGAGAGTGACTCACAGAGGAGTATAAATACATTTTACACAAAGCAAAAAAAATAAATAAATAAATAGGACTGCTGCACTGTAGTCTGATGAAACCTCGCGTAGCTGCTTTTCTTTTTTTGCCTCAGGGCAAAAGCATGAAGCCAACCTGCTGTGTCTCCTTACGTGTAACATAGTCAAACTTGTTGTAAAGCCCAACAGAAACCAATTTCTCTTCACTGGGAACAAGATTGAAAATACTGGGACTTCCAAATGCTTCACAGCTGCTCTTAGGCGTTTCGACAACCTTAGTGTTGAAACCTGGCTTTGAGTTTCTCTCTCAGCTCTCCATTTCCAGCCTTACAAAGGCTGCTCTTTATTGGGGATAATATGAGAACAGATACTGTGGGAGTGAAATGCTGAGATTCTACAAACTTATCACTGCATGTCCCGATGATGCTGTGACTTGTTTGATCGCATATAATAAACAGTAAAAAGCCCATAATAATAGCAAAGATGAAAAATTAGACTAAGCAGCGATGTTTTGGATGGTTAGTGAAGTTAAGATTGTTAACTTAATTTATTGATGTTTTTGCCCCCCTGAGCATGGTTACTACATGGCTGCTCATTTAAAAGGTCATGGCTCAGACAAGAAAAGAAAAGTACATTGAGAGCATAAACTGTAAAAGATGGACCACCATGACATTAGCCATGGATGTTTAAATCACTTCAGTTCTGGTGTAATCGGCTGGTGGTCAGAGAAAAAGGACAAAGAAGTTAGACAGAGATTAAGGAGCCTAACGTGGACATTAGAGGAACTGCGTCAATCAAACATGAATCGGTGAGGAAAAGACCTAAGAAGTGCCCGATGTGCTGTCAGATGCCATTAAAAAAAAGCACCAAAAGCAACAAAATTTCAACCCAGAGAGCCTCTGAGCTGACACCATCCAGACATGAGTATTAGTAATTCACGTGTTGCTGCTTTCTCTGAAGTATTTGCTATAATAATGTGAATTTGATGTTCATATTAAAACTTTAGTTACTCTGAAAGGCGTTAAACTATCGGTGAGCCTGAGGCCCACACGTGCTTTTAAAACCTTTTAGAGTCTGAAACATACGTTTACTGAACAAACTGACAAATGTGTTTAAAAAATTAAGCACATGTTAATTCCATAAATGGTTTTTAATTTGTATCGCATTTGCTAAATCGGGCATTTAAACAAATGTTTTAAGATGTGTTGTGCAACTTATTTTGTTTTTTCTGTTGATGAAAAGCTGTACATATCAAATAAGGGGTTAAAAACTCGCCTAAAGGTGCACTATGCTTGAATTGTTCTGTATATAAAAAAAACAGGCAGAATGACAACCGAATAGCTTTCTAGGATTCATCTCTTTTCAAGAAACAAGGCACACAGCACTGCAGCACATTGAAAGGATGAGAGGTTCAGCCAACGCAGCAGAGGCTTGGACCTGGAGACGTAATATTGAAGGGCTGTACGTCATCACTACAGAGGAGGTGCAGATAATTCATTCATTTCACTGCATTCAGTCGCTGAAACTGCAGTTTAGGCTCAAATGCTCAGGTTGTGTCTGAAAGCCTTTGTACACCATCACATTAAACATACTGTATAACCAACGCAAGAGTATCACAGTATATCACATTCTGGTGGATTATTTGCCTGTCAGGAGTTTACAGAACCTTAAACAAATATTTTAATCTCACCATCAAAGAAGTAAAAACTGAGCCTGACATTCCTGTTTTTTTTAGATTAAACAATAAGTAAGGCGAAAGGCATAAATAAAGTGATTTGGGGCTATTAACTATTTAAGATTTCCTTTTGCCGACTCATCCTCGTTAATATTCCCACAGAGGAGAAGCGAAGTGCAGTTATTCTTCCAAACTTTGCAGCTATGCAGGACTAGGGAGAAACACCAATTAGCCCCCAATTACAAGTTATCTTCACTTCACCTGCTTTTATTTAGAGAGGGCTAGCACTGACCTTTCGATTAGTAGACGACCTGTACCACTACCAGCTAACTTACTGCTAGGTTACTTTGTCTAACTGCGAGGCGGGAGCCTCTGCAATCTACAGCGCTATCGATTGGAACTGCTGAATAACATGCCTGGAGAGAACAAAACATACATAAATGTGTATTTGTGCAAGCACATACACAGATGTAAATCTAGGAGGCTCACTCACGTGATAATGATGACACTAGTTGTCTTTTTTTCTGCAGCAGCTGACTGATACTTCAACAGCATCAGTTCAGGCAGGCCACAAAGTTCATCTTAGAAGAAATTCCAGCCAATGAGCTGATGTCAGCGCCAGCCCATGACCACTGGCTCAGCAGGTACCTTTTTGCATTTCCACTCCCTCAAGCTGCTCTGCAAGCTGCTTTGAAACCCACCTCAACCACAGCTTCCCTTCCATGCAGTGTATCTGTTCTCACTGATCCCTCCTCTTGATGCTGCTGCTGCTCTCCCTGCCTCCTGCTTTCCTGTGTGTTCATGGCCTCCCAGCCACCGAATATAAATAAGTGCAATTGAAAATAATCTTTCTGTGATGTGTAAAAGTGCCTAAACACAAAGACACAAAATAATCTCTACCAGCTGCCAAATCTTTAGCGTTTAACGATACAAATCATAGCTTTCCCTTTTAACCCCAATTTGCTCCATTTGCCTCCAAAAATAAAATTAAGTCATTAAGCGTGGTTGGTTAAGCAGAATTGCAGTGGCTTTAAATTACCCGTGAAGAGACCCTTAATTTAATTCATCATATTCGAATTTGCCCTGAACTTATCTCCTCCCTGGCTCTGATTTCAAAGCTTCAACACACCGAACTCACGCCTTGGAATAAATCCATACAGAATATGTGATGGTGTCATATGAAGCTGGATTTTGTTTTAGTCTTTGAACCTTTCAAACCTATCAAAGGAGAAATTTAAGGTGGAATCAGGGTTCAGGGGGTTAAAGGATAATCCTCTGAAGTCAGAGCCGACAGGTCGGCCGCCTGCAGGGAGAAGTTTTCACGGGGAGCCATTTTTACTTCGGCTTTTTTCAAGTTTTTGAAACGGCATCTACGGCGAGATAATCCACAATAAACACGGGCAAACTTTCTGTTTCCTCTCGATTTCTTTTAGCCGAGCTGAATGTTTCCATATCTGAGCTTCGTTACGTTTGTCTGTCAGTCACCTGACAGACACAGGAATAAGCTAAAACCTGAGGAAATAATCCCTGTGAAAACTTTGTTATCACAATGGTGCATTTTGCTCCTGGAGTTTGTGAGAGGAGCGATGAAAGGAGGGAAACAGGAGGAGGAGAGGACGGGGTGTCTGTTGCAATTCAGGTGGCCTAATAAGAAGAGAGGACACAAAAAATCCAAAAGGAAGATGATAAAACAAAATTGTTACTACCAAAAAAAATGGGAGGAGGAGAGGGGACAAAGATGAGGGCTGGAGCAGAGTGTAAGGAAGGAAGGAAGAAAATGCAGAAAGCAAAAGGCATACAGGAGACAACAGAGGTAGAACCAAGATGAGAAACAGCTGTAACAAAGCAGTTTGGATGCTGATTGAAAGAAAACAAGAGGGGGCAGACGATGAGAAGTAGACACTTGGAATATTAGGGCTGGGAGAGGAGAAGGAGAAGGAAAAGACGTTAAGCAGAAGAAGTGGAAAAGAAAAGTGGAAACAGGAGGTGAGGAGAAAGGAAGGAAAGAAAATTGAAGAAAATAATCTGACACAAGCTATGGAGACATGATGACCGAGGGGAGTGGACGAAGGGAGGGAGGAGGTGACGAAAGGGAGACAGAGAGAGAGAAACCGGGAATAATAAACAGGGGGTGAGCGGGGCCGACTGGAAGAACGAGAGAGAGAATAATGGAGAAAGCCTGAGAGGGACGAGATAAAGAGAGTATCTATTAGAGAGGAGGATGAGTCTGTAACGTGCACACACACACACACACACACACACACACACACACACACACACACACACACACACACACACACACACAAACTCCTGCTTTAAAATTCAATGAAGCACCAATATTAATACACACACGCACACACACACAACACACACACACAAACTCCTGCTTTAAAACTCAATGAAGCACCAATATTAACACACACACGCACACACACACAACACGCACACACAAACTCCTGCTTTAAAACTCAATGAAGCACCAATATTAACACACACACGCACACACACACAACACTAACGTGACACCCAGCAGGTTGCCAACAGTCACTGCTGCCAAAGTAACGCTTGTTGTAACAGTAATCCTGATTGACAAGCAGGCCTATACCGTTGCCCTGGACAACGACAACAGATAAACAAACACACACACACACACAAACACACACTCATGCATTAATGCATGTGACAATGCGTCGCCTCCAAAAACGCACATGAGATGGAAATGACGTATTTTCCTGCTGTAATGTTTGCCATTATATTGTCTGGTGACACCACCGAAGAAGAGAGCAGGTGTGTGAATGACACATCGAACACACGCACACACATAGAGGAGAGACAGAAACACACACCTCATTTAGATTCACAGATGTGAGTGAAGGGGAAACTGTTGAGTCAGGTGCTTTTCACAGTGAGTGTGTTTCATTTCTATATCCATCCCTCACACTCTCCATCACACACAAACACACACCCACACTCACCAAACTGGACACAGTGATCTCTTTAACCAATGTCTCAAATTGCAAATCCCCTCCTTCATATTGAAAGGACTGCTGTGTATATGTGTGTGTATTGTTGCTGCTATACTTTTACACAGGAAGCTGCCGAAGAGGCTGATTCATCATCTTCGGTGTAAAATATGCGACTGATGGGTGAGGCAGTGTGGCTGGGTGGAGGTGGGGGCGGGGCTTAGTTTGTCAGATTTCAGTTCTCCAAGTGTATTTAGGTAACAAGAAAGTAGGAGGCAAGGATGTACAAGAAAATAGGAGATTAAGATAAAAATGATAATTAAAAGGATGCCGATAAGGATATCATCATCTGGCTTCCTGCTTCTCTCAGTCGTACTCGGGCTGTGAGCCACTGGAGGTACATGAAAGCATTTTATAAAGTCATGGAGAAATTCAGCAAGAGTATAAAACCAAAGAACATCCTTCTCTCAGCAATAGATGATTTTGAGTTCTTGGTGAGTTCTCCAATGCAGGAATCTGATTGGTTGTGTTACGAGGCATGCGGTTGTGCAGTAATGACAGATCACAATCCGATTTCAGTCAGGAACCCTAAAGTCAGAGGAACGTTATTTCCACATGCTATCATATATCTGGTGGTCTGGATCTACTCTGGGATCTCCCATGACCTTCCACTTGCAGGTGTGCTCCTAAATGCCTTCACTAAGTTGGCGTAAGCTCCAGCACTGAACAGAACCGCCACTGTATCAGTGCCACACAGGAAAACTGATTGTGAGGCACAGAAGGAGGAGCTGGTGTGAAGGTGAAAACATGTTCACAACACTGTGCAACTGTGCAACAGATGCCCAGGCTTTCTGAAGGTCTTAAAAGTTTTTCTTTGGACATGGACTTAACACAACACACTGCCCACAAGTCGACAATCTACCAAAGAACAAAATTTAAATTGTAGCTTTATCTTTGTTATAACAAACCTGTCACAAAACACAGTTTGTTTCCATTTCTTTAGTTGAAAATATGAAAAATGTCAAAGAGGCTCTGCCATGGTTTGGGGCCACATTTAAGTCAGTGGTGCGTGAGATCTTTTTAAAACTGATGGAATTATGAGCACACAAAAGTACCATCAGATTTTGATCCACACCATCTGGAAAGTATGTCATTGGTAATGACTTCAAAACACAGTAAACACAGCATAAAGGAATACTAACAGTCATGGACTGGCCTCCCCAGAGCCAAACTCAAACAACAGAATGGAACATTATTCTGCTCACCTCAAGAAAACCAGCTCTGCAGCTGTGGATGGAGGAAGATAATAATGCTTGTTAGGTAAAGTGTGATCAGCTGTGTGATCAGCTGTGTGTAATTACCTGCCTCAAGAGTGTCACACAATCCTCAAAGGAGAGAAGGTGATGATCAGCTTTCAACTACTGCCATACATGTAATTGAGAATAAAAAGGAAATAAAGAACAAGGGAGTGTCCTGCGTCCAGGGCATTTTCAAGTTTGGGCAGGAGCTGAATAGACCATGTTAAACCTGACAAAAAAGGGGCATTATTACAGTTATTATTATTATTATTATTATTATTATTATTATTGTTGTTGTTGTTATTGTTGCAGCAGACAAAGAAACAGACACAGCAAACAGAACAAAAGGCAGGGATATCCAAAGAAGAGCTTTGAATGTGCTTCAAGAAGCCCAGCAAACTATTTCTGAAGACTATTTAAAGAAAGCCACCTCAGAAAGTTCAGACTGTGCTGAATAATATCAGTGGTTGAACAAAATATTGATTTTCAAGCTCATTACAAATGTACAAACTGTTTTTGCCTGGTGTACTAAATTTTTAAATATGGTTGACAGAACAATTTGATATGACTGGATGTAGTATGACTTGTACAAGGTGTCTGCGTGTGTTTAATGATGAAGAACCTGTTACTTGGCAAATTTTCTGGGTTGATTTTGAGATGAAGGACTTCATTCTTGAATATACATGAGATCAGAGAAAGTCAACGTGAAGTGAGCGGACCTTGAGTTAACCTTTCCTCAACTTTGATGTGTGTGATTGTAATTACTACCAGTGAGAGCGTCTGAAATGTTCTATAGCAACCAACCATTAGCTACAAATCGATGCATGATGCAGGAATGTGGACAAACCTCCCTCTCCCTGGCCACTTCTTCTTCCAGGGCAACAGTCTTATTGCGGTTTATGAAATAGTGAGGACATTTAATCTATTTAATGTCTTCCTGGAATTTCCACCTTCCACCATTTGCATGAACACAATTTTTCCATCAGACCATTTTCACGTCTACTGATTCATGTCCATGTACACAAAGTGAATATTTTCCACTTTTAGAGGGCCAGAAGTCTGCATTTGGAAGCAGAGGAGTGGGTGGCATCATGAATGATTTCACCACTCACACCAGAGACCATGGTTTGACTGCCAGACTTGACACATTTTTTTTTCATATTCTATTTTTTTGTAAATGAGCTTTGTCATGAATATTTCACATTTTGCTATGAGACTGGGGTCTCCTAGGGAATACTGAGGTCTTCTCAAGCCATTCCAAGAGGCATAATCTCCAGTGTGTTGTGAGTCCGCAGCTGCTCCTATATAGACAAGTCTGATAAACCTTCCATACAAGGTGCCCAAAAGGCATTCTAATCTGATGTCCAAACTTACTCTTTTGATGGAGAGGAGTAGCAGCTCCACTCTGAACTCGTCCTGAATGGCTAAGCTGATCACTGTAAGGTTGAGCTCAAAACCTTTTTTAAGCAAGCTTATTTCTGCCACTTGTATCCAGAGTTTCTGACTATGAATAAAGTAGAATAACCAAGCAGTCAAAAGCCCAAATAATTGTTGTAGTTACGTCTAGGACCCCAATTGTACTTGTAGGCAGGCTACAAACTTCAAGCAACTGTTCACCAAAAGGAATAATCACTCATGAAAGATAGAATAATGCATTTGAACACAGAAATAGTCCTTGTTCTCATCCTTATACACTGGGAACAAGGATCATGGAAACAGGCAAACAGGATGACGTGACAGAAAGTTTCCAAGTCTTTATGTGGGGAAAAAAAAAGTCTACACCACAGAAGAACCTATAATGGTTACACAAATCAGGAAAATGAGCATTAGAATCTGACAGGAGACAGGTTATATACACACTGTGAGCCAATGAGACACAGGAGGGAGCAAAGCACAGGTGAAAAAGACAACAGCAGGTGAAGCCAGTAAGGTGGGTCAGATAATGAGAGAGGAAGGAAAAGAACAGGAAGCAAAAGTAGAAATGGGATCACAACCAGATAAAACAGGAATCCAAAACTCAACATAACAAAAACCTTGGCCGTGGAAGGCATCTCTGCCACCGAGTCAGGCTGTAAATTACACAGGTGTCTAACCAGATTTGACCTTTGATATATAAATGTCACTACTCCCTCATTTTATACTATTTCAGTAAAACTTAATCACAATGTGAATGTGAAATCTTGAGTCATTGCCAAAAACATTTTTTGCAAGCTCACAGGGACCTTGACCTTTTACTATGGAATGCTAATCAGTTCATTGTTGAATTTAAGTGAATGTTTATGCCAAATTATATATCAGCAAATATCCCTCAAGGCATTGCTGATATATTGCTTTCATATAAGAATTAGATGCAGGATGGTCAGTGAGCTTGACCTTCGTTGCAGAGGCTTAAAAAGTAACTCGTGCAAAAATGCATTATGTCCAGATCAAGCTCCGTGCAAGCATGTGAAGGCAGAAGCAATTTTACAAAAGATAACATGAACGTTGACCCCATGTTAATGTTTGCTCACTTCTACTCAAAAAAAAAATATACATATATATTTTTGTAAACTTCAGACAGGAATTTTTCATCCTTCCTTCCTAAGAATTTTATAAGTTTTATCTTGGGTGCCTTAAAAAAGAGGTGCTTATGATTTAAAGCTTCCGTCGAGACAGCACAACTCACCACAGATCACGTGTTTTGGCTTCATGGAATCCCCATGGATATCGTTTCTGATCGGGGTCCTCAATTCACTTCCAGCATGTGGAAGGAGTTCTGTTCTTCGATTTGAGCCCAGATTAGTCTCCTTTCTGGGTTTCATCTTCAGACTAATGAGCATACCAAGAGAATGAACCAACCCTCTGATGTGCAGTATCATCCAACACATCCACCTGGAGCAGTCAACTAGCCTGGGCTGAATACGTTTACAATTCACCCACTTTATCTGCAGCTGGTCTCTCACCTTTTGAATCATCTTGGGGGTATCAGCCCCCTCTGTTCCTATATGTTGAAGGTAAGTACTTAGTTTCTTCAGTGCAGAACCAGCCTTCGCTGGTGTCGTTGGCTTTCAGAATCAGAATACTTTAATAATCCTTAAGGAAATTATATGAGGAGGGATGCAGGCGGCAACCTAAGAACCTCACTATCGTCCAGGCTGAAAGGTTTGGCTTTCTACAAAAAAATGTTCCTTTACATATGAATCTGGCAAATTCTCTCCAAACCTTGTTGTAACTAGGGGTGGGAATTTAACGCCTAAATTCCACTTAATTAATTTGAAATAAAAAAATAGCGTGTTTCAGAAAAAAATAATGCATTTAATCACACTTTGCATTCCAAGCAAAGGGGAACTTTTGTCAATGCACGATTTCCTGGTATACCAATTACATCGATCCAAACATCAGAGCTACAAAGATTCAGAAGGAATCGCGTTGCTAGGACAGATCAAATTTTTTCTTTCAAAAGACTACTTGACGGAAACCTTGATAAAAGCAGTGTTTTGTGCAAACTGTGCAAAAAGGAGTTTGCATGCCACCAAAGCACTTCAACCTTGCGGTACCATCTAAATGCAGCAACATGTTGCAGCGAGCACAGAAACTGTGGGAGCTGTTAGCGCTCGTAGCACGAGTACCAACAAAAGGTGTTGGCAGCCCAAACTTATTGAAATGACAGGCTTCAGGACCAAAATCAGTAAGTCAACATCGCACAAAGTTACAGATTCTCTCGGAAAATGGATTGTTCTGGACTGTTGCAGGAACAGTGTAAAGACAAAGAGCTTCCTCCCCTCTTCATTGTCTTCAGACTCTGATTCAGATGAGGAAGCCCTGTGTAACAGGGCCCTGAGTTTGTACAGAGCGAAATCCACCATCAGCAAGACAGACCGCCCACTGGAGTGGTGGTCCAGCCGAGCAGGGACCCACCCACAGCCGTCTGTCCTGGCCTGCAAGTATTTGATTAGTCCTGCCACTTCCCTCCCATGTGAGAGACTGTTCTCACTTGCAGGTCACATAGTAACAACAAAGAAAGCTGCCTTGAGCTCTGAAAATGTGAACATCTTTCCCTAAATAAACTGGGTTTTTCAGTACACATGACACTGCTTTCCCAAAAATCAGTTACATATATATTTTTGTTACATTGATATTCCAAACTGGAGTTGTCATCCGGGAAGACAGGATATATCCTGAAGAGTTTTCTAGTCATTCACAGGCCACATAACGAGAGATAATCATTCACACTTTCACACCTTACCTATATGTATTTAGACTTTCTAAGGAACCCAGAGTACGCAGAGAATCCGGAAATAATCTGTCATAAACAGGCACAGGGAGAACTCCACACTGTCTGCATTTAGGTTCTCTAGTTACACAAAACCTTTTAAAAAAGGGAGTAGATATTAACCTAACCCAATCCCAACCTGAACATCCAGATTCTCTAAACCATTAGTTGTCAGACTGAAAATAGAAGTGTCATTTTTGAAGGGTGTGGTTTGTGGCTCAGCTGCAGCGGAGGGGTGGAGAAGTGGGTTCAGGGTGTGGTGCCAGGGGAGGCTGACTCACACATCTGACCTAATTGGGTCTCCCCTGTTAATGATGTTGCTGGGACCGGAGGCAAGAGTGATGAGGGCCACAGAAACAGAGGAGCAGGAAAGCTGCTCCTTTAAAAACTGAAAAATAAAAAAGATGCTGAAACACTAAAACGCTATGGTCGTCAGGTCCTTCATTGTCAAAATCTTTAAGACCGTATCCCAAAACTTTTTATGTCTTTAAAACGTTCAAAAAACCAAATGCCTTAACATTAGTCTGAGACAGTATGCTTTAAACATACAGTCCAATTATATCACAGTGCTTATCTTGAATAGCAAATATCATATACTGTGCATTTAATGGTGTTGATTGTCCAGTAACCTTAATCAACTTAAGCCCTCAGTCACATAAAGACAAAAAGGCAGCATTATGCAACTGGAAAACACCAACTTTCACATGTCACATTTCTCCCCTTTGCATGCATCTACACAACAGCTAACTCTGACAGAAGCTTTCACAGCCCTGCACACAAGATTGTTGGATAACCTGCTTTGGAAAGTTAGTGCAAATCATTAATTTTATATTCAGTTGATGATTGCATTCATCAGACATAAACTCAAACATCAGCTGAATATAAAATTCAACCTCTGTGGGCTACTCTTTGAGAGACCAGAGGTTTACCAGTAACTGTGACATCAACAACCTTTATGAAACAGGAATATTTCTATCTAACTTTACTGCACTCAGTGTAATTGTTGTTGAGATATTTCCCTCTGAACCAAAGTGGACAGAAAATCTGTAAGATCACAGTGTTAGCATGGGTAGAAATTAACAGGTTAAGAGAGTCAAAGGTCTTTCTCAGGTCAAAATCAATACTGCGTGTTTGTGAAGACCTCGATTCCACAGCAGCTCCTCCGCCTCCTGCTCTGTGTATTTTTTTAAATGTCTGTAAAGGCTCAGAGAACGAATGAATTTATTAACTTGCTTCAGCTGAGTGCCATGTTAGATAGGTTGCCCTCTGACACACACACTGCAGAGTGGGTGAGCACAGTATTGATCTGAAACATCTCATCTCAGCACCGGATTACTCTATCAGAATGAAGGAGGGAGCGATCAGACAGCAGAGCCAGGGAGAAGCTGCTGATGAAGAAGACATACGAGATGAGGTAGATGTGTTAAACCAATCGACTTCTTTCAAACCTTTATTAAAATGTAGTCCCACACATAACCTTCGTTAACCATTTGTCTCTTCTGTTAATGCTCCAACATCTCTGTTCCTCAACCAGCTCTGCCTCGTTAGCAGCCTTACCACTCCTCGTTAACTGTAATTCCTCTCCTCGTTAAAGAAAGGCAGCTCTGAAAAAACAGTTTCAGTGTAATGAAAAAGTTCCTCACAGGATCTGAGAAGAAGAAGAAAAAAGCTCAGCTCTGGGGTTTTGGATTTCCTTTAGAAGTCTGGGTTTCAGGAAGAAACCAAGTATCTGGCACACTTTCAGTCCAGTGGGGACCCTCTTCAGGAAAATTATCCTCCTGATGAAGTGTGCTTTATATAGAAATAATATACCATAATTTCATCACACATACTGGATGGTGCTAGTTCATAATGTAGTATTAATGTAGTATTAGTTAAATTTGAAAATGTCAGTGTTCGTTATGCATTAATCTATGGAACGTCAGCAGAACCCAGACCAAAGTTAAAGTGCAGCATAGTGAACTACATTTCTGAGTTCAGTGTTATTGTAATGTTTTCACTGTGTGTAAAGCTAAACATGTAGAACAATAATGTAACATCTGTGGCATGATCACAATTTTTTCAAATGATGTAACACAACATGCAGTCTCTTCTGTAAATCGAGCAGTGAGAGATTACATGACACTTTGACTGAAATTAAACAAACTGCAGATTTTTAAACACGTCACTTGAATCATCAGGTCCATTATCTCTCAGCAGCAGCCAGTATTGCTGCATCTGGTACATGTACAATTGTGGTCTGAAGTTTCAATCCACTCATCGTGGACGAGGATGTCATGATGATTTTACCCTATCACTGATTTCTTTGAAAAGTTTCTTTTCCAGGGTGGAATGATTGACTCCGCGTCATATAACGTGCGGAGGGGGTGAAAGAGGCGAAGCAGCGCTACAGGAGGAAACTAGAGTCACAACTCCAACAGAGTGACTCTAGGAGCCTGTGGCGGGGACTAAGGACAATAACGGACTATAAAGCACCAACAACCGGTATGACGAACGCGGCCGTGACTCTGGCAGACGAGCTGAACACTTTCTATGCTCGCTTCGAGGCTGCAGCTAAGGACTCCAACAATGCTAGTGCTAGCGGCGCTAACGGCTGCAGACAGGAAGATACTGCCAGCACCGGAAACGTGCTCGTCATCTCCGAGCATGAAGTAAGGAGAGCCTTCAAAAGAGTGAACACCAGGAAAGCAGCAGGACCAGACAGCATACCAGCTAGCTCCTGTGTTCACTGAGATTATCAACATCTCTTTATCTCAGTCGGTGATCCCCACATTCTTCAAAGAGTCCATCATTGTTCCTGTCCCGAAGAAACCCCACCCTGCTTCTCTCAATGACTATCGCCCTGTAGCCCTCACCTCAGTAGTGATGAAGTGCTTTGAACGCCTGGTCAGAGACTTCATAATTTCTTCACTACCAGACACACTGGACCCACTACAGTTCGCTTACCGTCCAAATCGTTCCACAGACGATGCCATCTCTCATCTCCTCCACACATCACTCACTCACTTGGACACTAGAAGGGGGAATTATGTTAAAATGCTCTTCATAGACTACAGCTCTGCATTTAATACCATAATTCCCTCCACACTCACCACCAAGCTGGAGCATCTGGGACTCAGCTCATCTATGTGTCAGTGGATCTCCAACTTCCTAACTGGCAGACCACAGGCAGTAAGGATGGGCGGACATGTCTCAGCCTCCACCACTCTCAGTACTGGAGCCCCCCAGGGGTGTGTCCTGAGCCCCCTGCTGTACTCTTTGTACACATATGACTGTGTGGCCACTACCAGCTCCACCACCATCATCAAGTTTGCTGACGACACCGTCGTGGTGGGCCTGATCTCTGATAACAACGAGACGGCCTACCTGAAGGAGATTAGGAATCTGGAGAACTGGTGCCAGAGGAACAACCTCCTTCTAAACGTCAGTAAGACAAAGGAGCTGATAGTGGACTTCAGCACTAAGCAGGAGAGGAACTACCAGACCCCCGTCATCAACGAGTGCCCAGTGGAGAGAGTGGACAGCTTCAAATACCTCGGAGTTCACATCACGCAGGACCTGTCATGGTCCTGTCACATCAACACCGTGGTGAAAAAGGCCTGACAGCGTCTCTACCACCTCAGACGCTTGAGAGACTTCCAACTGCCCTCCAAGGTGCTCAGGAACTTTTACTCGTGCACCATAGAGAGCATCCTGGCGGGAAACATCTTAACCTGGTTCGGGAACAGCACCATGCAGGACAGACGAGCTCTACAGAGGGTTGTGCGGTCAGCTGAGCGCACCATCCGCTCCGAGCTCCCTGACCTGCACTCAATCTACAGCAGGCGGTGCTGGACTAAGGCCAGGAAGATCGTGAAGGACCTCAGCCATCCCAACAACAGACTGTTCTCTCTGTTGAGGTCAGGAAAGCGATTCCGCTCCCTGAAGACCAACACAGAGAGACTGAGGAGGAGCTTCTTCCCGCAGGCGATACGGTCTCTCAATCACACCACCACACAGTACTGACCCACACATACAGTTCTTACACACACACTGGACTTTCTGGACATTGTTTTCAATTCATCACTTAAATCACTTTAAGCATATTTGCATTGCAGAAGACATAATGTGGATTGCACAACACTGGACATTATATTCTTCATTTCCAGTTAATACTTGTACAGCTGCTGTTATTGTGTATATATTTATTTATATTTCTTCATACATTCTTATATAGTTCTATACTGTGTATTGTGTATTTTGTTGTACAGCTATTTTATTTTCAACTTTAATTTATATATTTTATCTTATTCTTTCCCAGTTAAATTTACCCTTCATTCTAATTTGTGTTGTACAGTTATTTCATTTTTAACCTTAATTTATATTTTATTCCTTCCTAGTTAAATTTACCCTTTTTAATTTTTCATATTTATTTCCTATCTTATTCATAGCCCTTTTTTTTTTCTTCTTTAGGTCACGAGCAGTTGTCTAAGCATTTCACTGCATATCGTACTGTGTATGACTGTGTACGTGACAAATAAAAATTTGAATTTGAATTTGAATTTTGAATTACTTTGAAAAACAAGAACTGGGTGAAAAAATTTGAATTAATTTTTGATTATGTCTAATCCACACGGGGTCAAACGTATGCATAAACACTTACATCTTTTTTTTAACTTGACAAGGCCGAAGCCTTTTAACTTCTCATTATTGATCAATATTGACTACAGCTGGTAGTATCTCTTTGTAGCATTAAGAAGGATTTGTCTGACAGTGCTCATCGGATTGATCAACACTCAGAACAATGGGGAAGTCCAAGAAATTCTGTGGAGATCTGACAAGGAGAATTTTAGATTGTCACATGTTGGGAAGGCCTCCTGGGGCCATTTATAAACAAATTCATACACACAAATGTAGAATTATTTGAATTGCATAAGTACAAGTTATTTAGATTACCAATGTCTGGAAGAAGGACCAAACTGTTAACCTTAGATGAGAGAATTTGGATTTTCAGGAAAAACCCAGAAACCACCAAAGTTCAGAACTGCCATAAACTAATTGACGATATATGAGACATTGACCTTGACCTTTTGTGTAATACAGAAAATCCAAAATAAATCCAAACTTGTGCACCCAGTTCTCTTTTTTCAAAGTAATTAAAGATGTATGCTTTACAGTTCTTCTACCCAGGCAATAGAACAATTCAAAGAATTAATAAAAAGCCCCAAATTACCCTGACATTCATGTCCATGATGAGTGGATAGGAACTGTCGAACTGCTGCTAAAGGACATTGTGTACCCGTGCGTGAGAAAAAGGCAACGTGTCAAAACAGCATTAAACACCATAGAATGAGAAGTTATGGTGCTGAGAGAGCGTACTGTAGCATATACTTAAGTATTCAGAGCAGTCTGAAGGCTGAGGCATTTGAACAAAAGTGATTACTTTTACATGTTGAACTAATTGTTTCAAAGTTTAACCACATTTAATATGAACATTCAACAATGTGACACAGCATATGGCAAAATAAGGAAAAACACATGACTGTGGAAAGCCTTTAAAAATACTTAACACTATAGATGAATATGGTAATGATGATGCAACCACTTGAAAGCACCAAAAAAGGTAACAAAGCACTTAACTACACAAAATGTTAACTTCGGAGCTTGTGTAAAGTAAAGCTAAAAAAAGATTCTAGCAATGTGTTTAAAGTTGATGTTAAATTATAAATTGTGTCAGGGCAGCCATGAAAGATGCACCACTCTGGTCCAGTTTCCTATACATTAGCTGAGTATTGATGTGTCAGTTTTTATCCTGATGCGACGTCATGCTTCATGTGAGCAGCAGGCGTCGGGTCATCTCTGCAGACGGGTGGAATCGGGCTGAATTAAAAAATGCCTTCACTGGGAGACGACAGTAACTGCAACATCAAAACTCATCTTTACATCATTTGCATAAAGATCAGTACTAAGCTAGAACAGTGATACTGTGTGTGTGTGTGTGTGTGTGTGTGTGTGTGTGTGTGTGTGTGTGTGTGTGCACGCTAATTAATTCACCCACTCCCAGCATTTTAAGCGTTTAAGCCAAGCCTGGGGTTTATAGTAACTCTGGATATTAAGCAAATCTCATAGTGAAGTGTGTGTGTGTTTCTGTTTGTGTGTGTGTTTCTGTTTGTGTGTGTGTGTTAGCATTAGCTGCATTGCTGTATCAAGCTAATCCTTAAGATAACAGTGAGCTTTGTGCACGC
The DNA here is from genome assembly GCF_041146795.1 of Maylandia zebra. Classification (NCBI taxonomy): domain Eukaryota; kingdom Metazoa; phylum Chordata; class Actinopteri; order Cichliformes; family Cichlidae; genus Maylandia; species Maylandia zebra. Next base: position 19,064,176 of record NC_135183.1, read on the forward strand.
ACACATGAACACACACTTCTGAGCAGACTATCACTTGGACCGTCCCTGAACACCGGTATTGTGTTTATCTGACGTTCTGAAGCTCTGCTCAGAACACAGTTACTGTTTTTAAATAATAACCAGCTGTGGTTTCTTTACCATGTGTCTTACTGCTTTGCTGGTTAGTCATCAGATTAACATATTTAATGAGCTCACGCTGGCACCTTTATAGGATGGCAGTTATATCATAGTACCATGCGTCTCAGTCCCACAAATAATCTACGCCTGGCTTTATATTTATTGCATTACCTTTAGTATTGTCATGCTCTCACACAGACTTTCTCTTTTGTGTGACGTTTAAGGAATTAGGTTAGTGCACAAAGTCGACTGTAACCGGGTTTCTGGCAGCTGGAGCATTAAGCTTTAACTAACAGGTTGCTGTGCTGTGATCGAGCTCTGTTAGTATGCCAGCTGCCGTATTGATTCAGAATTGATCCAAACAGCAGCTGCCAGCGAATAGTGGACCACGGGTGGTGGAAACACTGAGACCAAGTCTGACTGGTGGTGGATTTTGGCTCAGCGTGTGCTAAAAATACTAAAAAGTTCCCTCAGAGACTCCTCTGGTCACTTCAGATGTCAAAAAGTTGGCATGTTAATCAATTCATTGTGAACTTGATGAAAAACCAATTAAAACTGCAGTTTTATACCATTGTTCTATCGAAACACGGCAGAGGAAGTCAATGAAGAAAACAAAGCTTCAACTGATGTGAGTGTGTTTGAAATTCTACTGATATTTTGTTATTTTGCAGTTTTTGATGCCTAAAAGCTCTTAAATTAGGAAATGAGCAAAATTTTCTAATGTATGAAAGCAATAAATTATAAAATTATGTGTGTGTTTATGGATTTGTCTCATTTATATAACCATCACTTGAAGTGACATTAGCCAGCTTTTAGTTTTTAATGTTACAATAAATGTCCATATGGTTAATGGACTGTAACACTTATCCAACGTATTCCCATGGAGGTCAAGGACAGAGCAGGAAATCAAAATATCAGTGAAGACTCAGAAACCTGAGCCACTGGTCCTCCTTCCATAGAAGTGAAGACGAATTTAGATTTCTGGATGTGAAAATCAATGTTATACATCTCTTTGCACAGATTCATGAATCCATGAATCCATAACTGTCATGAACATTTGAATTCCACGTCAGAGGGATGAGTTTAAAATACCTTCGTGTTTTTGTGTTTAAAGCACCGAACAGCAGCCGCTGTCCTGCTCTGCTCATCGATCTGTCAGAATCATTACTCTTAGACTCAGCTCGTGTTGTGTCACAATAGCGGATAGTTTCCTGTCTGCAAAACAGACGGCCATTCACAGTTGCCTGGATGGATCAAATAACAGCACCTCAATGAGTGCAGTAATGCATGTCATTACAACTCATTTCACAAATTTGGACTGACTTTCAATGAGCAATCAGGCATCTTCAAACAGTTTTGGAATCCAGCGTCTCATTTGTGAAGATACTCTGGTTTAACTCATCGGGCTTATTTAGGCAACACTCACAGTCCAATGAGGCCGTCCATGTAAAATAATCAGTTTCTTCAGACAGGCAGCTTTCTGCTCACCACCAAACATTTTAATCTGCTGCCTTTTTGTAAATCTGACCACACAGCAGGAAAAATAAAAGTACTAGTGGATGAACAAATCCAGATGTAGGATTTGCTTGATTTAGGCCACCAACATGTCCTCCACCTCTGATTCTGTTGCTCTTTACACTCAGTACTCATTTATATTCATCTCAAGTCAACAATAATTGAGCTGTTCCACTAATAAAGCTTAAAAGCTTTAAAGAAGACATACATGTAGCCTTGGTAAACTAAATGTTGAGATTTCATCTTTTATTTTTTTGTTTACAAAACACTTTTTTAAATTATTTTCATTGATCATGTTCCTCTAAATAATGATGGAGTTATTTTAAGCTTTCTTAAGTCAGTATAATTTTGGCCCAGAGCACGCTTCATAACGAGTGTTTCTGTTATTTTGTCAGCTCATGTCTCAGATGATAGACTGGATCCAGCTCTCTAAATATTGCACAAGGTTGTATTAATATAATATTACATTTGCTGCATCATTTCCTTTATATCCCAAACAAGCAAATATAATAAAAAAAATCAACATGATTACTAATGATAGTTTTATACGGATGCTCAGCAGCATTTTGCTCATTAGTGGAAACACTTTTTATCCAAACAGAAATCACAAGCCTCTGTGACAAGTGGAGAAATCACCAGGTGTAAATACCTGGTTATTGTTGGTTAATACAACACAGCAACTTGAAATGGAATTAAATTTTCTATATCTGCATGTGCATCATTAGGCAAAGCTATAAGCTAACTGTCTCAAATATTGTAGAGCTTGAATACATAAATGCAGGTTCTGGTACAAAAACATCAAGTTAATTAGCTGAAATCACTGATATTATTTGCATAAAAGCTTAAATGGAGAATACGACTCCTGACATTTTCCATGACCAGCTACAGTGGAGGTCAGCAAACTTCAAAGGAGCCGTTATTGAGTAATTTTTGATCCCAGAAAAATCTGTATGATGTTGAAACACATGTTTGAGCTTTAGAATAAAGGTGCTGCAGCCTGTAGCATATTAAAATTACAGGTAAGTGTAAATCGTTAAAATCTTTTAGAAAATGGGACTAATGGGTCATGTTTTTATAGCAAAAATATCATGATTTTGTTGTATTCATAATTAAAGCAACAAAAGAATGATTTATTAAAAATGGTTTTTCATTGACAAGAAAACAGACCAAGCATGGATTAGGGCTGGACAATATGGAAAAATTTTCCAACCGACAATCGTCAGTCTAATAATCGACGATGGGCGATACATTCGCGCATGCGCAGACTTTTTGATGGGCAGATCAATGTAATCATGCACGGACTGATTACACAGAATTTCAAACATGGACGACCTAATGTCCCAAAAAATTAGGGCTGTCAGCATTATACAGATACAGATACCGGACATTTCAGGGATTTAGACTCGGTCTGCACTCCAGATGGGTTAATTGTTAATCATGTTAGTCATGATGACAGCGCATTAATGCTGACAGCACTAAAAAATATATATAAAGCTGCCAATTTTGGATGAAAGAGATAAACCTAAAGATGTAACCAAAGCGGTCTGTCGCTTGTGCAGATGTATAGTGCGAGCAAGTACTCAAACACGACTAACTTGCATGAGCATGTACATGTCCACCATCCAGCTGAGTATGCTAGGCTATCAGCAGCTTCTGCAGCTCCATCAAGCATTTGGGCGCACTCTGAAGAGGGTGCATTTGCTCGCAGATGAAAAAGGGTGTTGTTAAAGCAGCACTATTATTTGGACTTTTGACTGCTTCTATTAGCTCCATCGTTATTAGCAATCTTACTCATGGGAAAATAAGTAAATAAATCGCCCTTGTAAAAACAATCAGGCTCAGCCTATCGTCAGTAGTCGATATATTCATCCAATCGCCCAACCCTAGCGTGGATTCAAAGGGTCTGTGTGTATGCTTAGATTTGAATCTGTAGCCATGCAGACCGGTGTCCTGCCTTTAATGGGTCACCCCTGACTTCTGTCAGTGGAGCAGAGCTGACGCTCCTCCTTCAGACATTGGCTGAAAAGAAAACTCTAACCTGAGACCACACAAGTTCATCGCTGGTGTATTTTCAAAATTAACATCGATGGGCTCATCTGACCCGCTGCTCTCACCGTCGCTCATCTTAAATGGTCAGATTGAAGACCCTGCCTAAATGCTTGTTACACTGAGTCTTAATAAGTGATTTAAGTGCATGAAAATCCATGCGTTGAACTCTGAGCCATTCAGACTCTCTAAGCAGCTTAATTTTAGCCAATGCAGTTCATTATAATAGACCCACATGTCTGAGACAGGTCTTCAGAATCAGGTCAGAGTGCCCCAAAATCATCACAGTTAGCTTCTTTGTCAGATATTCCTCCTTGAACATGGCAATCATTCTAGATTTGCTTTATGTCCTCTTCATAAAATAATGTTGATCACTGTGTATTATGTTACCATTAGCAAGTCTAAATATATAACACAGAATAGAGAATTCATCATTTCCTATAATGACTCTCTTTATCACACAGTTTTATCGTATTCATGCTGCACTGGTCTATGTGGCAGCTCTCTTGCTCATGGAGCCAATCAGAATTGAGTAGTATAAAAGTGAGGAATGAGTTAATTATGTCTCATCACTGGCTAAAGCTCTTCTCAGGCAGAGTCCTTATGTGGTAATGTCTTTACTCTGTCCAATCACAGCTGAGCTCAACGTTTTTCCAAACAATTAACCACAAGTTTGTGTTTTTCACAATACGTTGAAAAGACGTTGATAAAACACTGTGTCAGTACACACACACACACACACACACACATACATACACACACACACACACACACACACACACACACACACACACACACACACACACACACACACACGCACATATTCGTGCATGAAATAATAAATGTATCAGCACACAGTCTGTTTCCCATCTGCACCATGGGGAAGAAATCTGATGTGGAAACTGCAGCAGAGGCTTATGGGAAATTCATAAGGAGTTTTATATGTACGCCCGTGTGAGTGTGTGTGTTTGAGACAAGTGGAACACACACAGGCGTATGGCATGTGGAGTGTGAGTTAATCAATGTCGTGAATGTGAAGCTTTGACCTTTTCAAGCTGAACCACCTGCTGGTATAGGAAAAGTGTGTGTTTCCGTGTGTGTGTACCGTCTCTCTCTCTGCATTGTGTATGAGCTCCTGAAGAAGCCCAGCAGCTCGTCCTCGATGGCAGCATCAAAGCTCACGTTTAGCCGGTAAACCCTCATCGGCTTCATCTCGCGGTGCAGCGCCAACACGTACATCTGATTGGCTGGGAAGGGGAAGTGTCGGTGGATACGCATGACTCCGCCCCCGGGCCTGTTGGAAGGACGACCTCCAACACCGCCCTCAGCAGTAACTGTCACCCGGTCCACCTGATGGATGGAAGAGAAAATAGGATAAAGACATCCACACACCAACTGTGTCTCCACAATAAGACTCATCTACAAGTGCAGACCAGAAGAGTGAAATATGTTTGGATATGCTATAATCAGATTTCCTGTTTTATTATCATTAAATAAATAAAATCTTGGTAGCGATAATAGCAAATCACCCAGAAACGCAGTAATCCATCAACAAATTGAGTTAAGGAGAAGCCTTACAGCAAGGAAACATGAATGCGAACAGCGCAGGATTTAAACATTTAAAAGCTTCAGGATATTTAAAATTCATTTTGATGAGTGACACTCGATGTTAACAGCAAATCTGCAAAGAAACTCTGCAGGGGTTGTTTAATAGGATGCACGTGTACACGCGTACTCGTGCATCCTAAACTCCTCAAACTCAGACACACGCTCACTCACATCCAGAGCACCTCTGAAAGCTGCTGACTTCCTGTTGCTGCTCATGTTTATGTCATTTCCCGCCTGAAACATGACAGCAGTGGTTGATTTCTGAGGTGGATTAAAGCAAACAGCAGCTGATCCTACAGGTAAGTGTGTGGGAAATGTCTGACCTAGGGCTGTGTGATATGAACAAAATCTCATATCCCGATATAAGAATTCTATCGTCCCGATAACGATATAAATCACAAAAATGTAAAATTTTCTGTAAATTCTGTGAATCTCAGGCAGCTCAACTTGTGGGAAGTGTTTCCAGCTGCGTGTCATGTAGCTGGAGTCGAGTGTTTTAACTGATGCATGAAACTATACATTTTTAGGCATAAGTTGTAACGGCCGCCGTTTTCTTTGTAAGTATTTATTACACGGCGTGCTGCGGGGAAAAGCCTGTTCTAACGTTTGAGTTTAAGGTTTATATTTTAACACCTGGTGGCTCTTTTTTACTTCTCATCCATAAATAATCTGTTCTTTCACGTGATTTCATTTATTTTGAAAAGTCTCAACAGGATCTTGAGCTTTATTGTGAAAGGTTTATGTGGAACATAAACAAGCGATGCTGTTACCGTCGTTGTTGCTAACCACAACGCATAAAAACAGGCGCTTGTCCGTCCGTATGGTGGTTATATTAAATATAAGAGAAAGAGAGAACTTTAAGAAATTAATATAGCCACTACAGTGACCATCAAAACGGTGAAAAAATATTACCGTAAACAGTTTTGCGGCACCACGAAACAAATGACAGCGTAAAATGAAACGATACTTTTTTATATCGTCATCAGATATATATCGTTATATCGAACAGCCCTAGTCTGACCTTTTCAGAAAGAAAGTGAGAAGCAGCTCTTCCAAAAGGTGGTGACTTTAAAATCAAGACTTTACCTGAAAGCAGTCTGCAAATAAGTTATTCAGTGTTCAAAAGAGAGGAGGAAAAAGAAGACGCGTCGACTACCAAAGGTAGAACATAGTTCAAACCTGAGCTCAGTCTAGTGGGTGAGGTTAAACACGGGCTATTTAGATATTATGTACGTAACTAACTGAATTTCCTGGAGGAACCTAAATGAGGGATTAATAAAGTTCTATCTATTTATCTATTTAAGAGCTAAACATAATGGTCAATCACATTCCTCGATAATCAAATTGCATTTTAAATGTTTCTAAAGGATGAGTCACCGTGTATAATGTACACACATATTAGTTGATGATACAGTCACACTTCACCAGTGTTGGGAAGGTTACTTTTAAAATGTATTCCACTACAGATTACAGAATACATGCCCCAAAATGTATTTTGTAACGTACTCCGTTACGTTACTCAATGAGAGTAACATGTTCTGAACACTTAATATATTATCATGCTTTTTACAACCACATGAAGGTACTATTGCTGTGTGATTTATTACTCGTACTCAGTGTTGGTCAAGTTACTTGAAAAAAGTAATCAGTAACTAATTACTGATTACTTCCCCCAAAAAGTAATCCCGTTACTTTACTGATTACTTATTTTCAAAAGTAATTAATTACTTAGTTACTTAGTTACTTTTTAAAAACACGATTTACAACCTGAAGAGGTGATAAGGCGATAGATCTTTCAGCCCAATTCTACTTTTTCTACATAATCCATCATATAAAATGTAATCAAATGGAAAAATCTCTTTTTTTTAACTTGTTTTATCAGTTTTAATCTTTTAACTTTATGCATCAAGCAAAAATGTAATTATATGCAACATTCTCTGAGTTGAATAAATTAGTTTAACATTTAAACCTATTTTCTGCACATTCCAGCACATAAAATAAAATATTTTTTGTGTTTACACTCACTCTTTCAAATAGATGCAAGTAAAACACAGCAGAACATAAATAAAGTCAAAGACTCAGCGGTCCTGTTGCTCTATTTTCACCTATTAAGCAGCACTGCGGTAGGCGGAGGTTTACCCTGGTGCAGGTGTGCCGCGGTCAGTTGAAGAATCCGCGACTTTCTCTGTGAGTTTCCCATTACCTCGTTGCGCACTCGGTGCTTGCTCAGAAGTTTAGGGGTTTTTTTCGCTGTAAAAAGAAGTTTTCTTCCCACGCACAACGGACGCTAATGTTTTTGTCACTTTTTATGGAATCAAACTCAAAGTAAGGTCAGTACTTCCACGCTTTAAACGCTTGGCAACAATAACAGGAATGCAACCAGCTAGTGACCATTTGACTTGATCCCCTTGTTGCAAAGAGATCTGCTGGGTTGTGCTCATCAGCACAGACTCAGTTTGATTGCAGCATGTTGGCAATCTGTCTGCATTTCTAAGTAAGACAACAATTATTTGCAAAACTTCAGTAATCTCTATGAGAGTGTGTACAAAAGGCCCCGTAGTTATGGGTTTATTCTGTTCAGTTGTTAGTTCACCTGTAGTTTTTAGAGTGGCCAGTAGAGGTCACCCCACCGCTTTGTATGAGAGACTATGTCCAGGGAGAGACGTGGGCAAAGCACCTGAGCTTTTCTGCTCCAGATTACTGGCAGAGAATTGGTTATCCCGTGAGAAGTGTGCGTTAATGAGCAACGTAAGTTGGTGATGTGTGAGGATGTGATAATAAGATGTGTTTGGGACTGTAACCAAGGTTAGGGGGGAAATGACTATGTTTCTGTCTGTGCCGCTAGCGGGTGCTAAGCTAAGCTAAGCTAACTTTCCTGCCGTGTGGTTGGGTATAGCTGTGTACCTGGTTAGCTCTCTCAGGGGGTCTATGTGTGAGTCGTGAGTAATATATGGCCTATGGTATTAAAGGGGATGTTAGTTTATTTCCCGCCTGTGTTTATGTTGATGTACTCTGGAGATATTGTTGTGAACACTTTAGTAATGTAGCATTTTCTTTCTGTTCCGTTCAGAGACCACACACACACACACACACACACCCATGCCCATGCACCTAAACCTGTATGCAATACCTGCTCCTCTGACAATCCCTGTTACCTTCAACTGTGTGAAGTCAATACAAGAGTCTGCACTATCCTCGGTGTCTTCATTGTCTCCCTTCTGAACATTCATCCGGGCCTTGAGCAGTGTTCTGGTCGACACTCCAGGGAGTGGTAGCTGCAAACCTGAACTAGCACCTTACAGTCCTTCCAGTACAAGCTATCTACCCAACATTAATGGTCCTTCGAGCCGGATGTAAGCTGCTTCTACCCTAAAAAGATGGATGATATTCAGAACTTCTCAGCTCTTGGTGCGCGCCCACGGCGTAATGTACGTCGTCCCCTCCGCTATGTAGCTTATGAGACTGACTTCCCCGGGCTTGGTGCAGGTTACCAGGAGGAAAGTGAGACAGGAGGCGACAACCATTCTTCCCACCATCCTCCGTCTGACCCCTCTGATGACGGCTCACACGGCCATGTCACACCATTGAGAGCAGAGTTAGAAGATATACAGCGTGAAAGGTTCCTGTTCCAGCAGTCGCATGACGAGATGAGAGCCGGGCTGGATAATTTCCAGGCCCTTCATGCTAGTTTGCTGCAGTTGCTGGACCGTGCAGAGAGTCTGCAGCTCAGTCCACCGCCCAGAGCCCCTGCTGTTCATCTCCAGCCACCCCCTGCTGAAGAGGAAGAGGACTGGCCTCCACCACCTCCTCCTGTTGTGTTCAAGGAGGAGTCTGTCTCCAGCCAGGGTCCAGTTGCGGACCGCATCGATACGATGCTGAAAGAGCTCCAGGATCTGAAGAGGGAGTCTATGGCTGCATAGACTAGGCCAGGGTTCACTTCTCCTCAGCCAAGGATCACCTACCCTCAAGCGCCGCCTCCGAGAGCACACCCCCCTCCATTGCAACCACTGCCAACTCCATCCCCGTCCTCATCTACTCCTTTCTTGACCTACAGGGGGCCTCGTCCAAGCATTCCCAAGCTCTCACGCCGTGATCCTGGGGAATTTGCTCGTCTAAAGATGGCGCTAGAGAACTTATTGCCCCCGGAGAGTTCAGAGCTTTTCAGGTACCAAGTCTTGTTAGATCATCTACACCTGGAGGAAGCAAAGTTGATAGCGGACGCTTACCTCCATTCTGCCACGCCCTTCAGTGACACTATGAACGCTCTTAACGACAGGCTTGGGCAGCCCCACCAGCTTGCCCTGAGAAGAATTGCTGCTGTCATGGACTCACCTGACATCCGCCGAGGGGATGCAGCCGCATTTGAGCGATTCTCTCTCCACATCCAGTCGCTCGTGGGCATGCTGAAGACTTTAGGCCCTGATGGGGAGGTCAAACTCCAGTGTGGCTCCCATGTGGCTTGACTCCTTAGTAAGCTTCCTTCAGAGCAAAGAGCTGATTTCCGTCGGTGCATGTACAACCATTCTGGTCAGGCTTACACCCTGGATGACCTGGCTACCTGGTTAAAGTACGAATCCTGGTGTCAGGACTATGACGGCTTGCCCACTCCAGCGATCACCAGAGAGAAGCCTGATGTCAGACCAAGCAGACGCTCTGTTGCGGTTCTTCACAGTGGAGAGAGCTCACCCAGGTCACTAGGTACCACTCCAAACAAAGCTAGGCAGCAACGCTACTGCGCCTTTTGCGATAACCGTGCCCATCACCTGAGTCAGTGTCAGGAGGTCATCAAGCTGAGTCGCGAACAACTCACAGACTGGATAAAGACTAACAAGAGGTGCTGGCGTTGCGCACGCTCCCATCAGGCAGCACAGTGTACCCTCAAGAAACCCTGCAGCCTGTGTCAGGGTCGTCATCTGCAGGTCCTTCACGACGTGAATTCGAAGTTCTTAAAGCCACATGGCTCAGTGTCTGCTCCCCCACGAGAAGGTGAGAATCCTACAGGCGTCCTGTACCTCGATCGTCCTACAGAGAGCGGCCAAGTCCTGTTAAAGGTTGTCCCAGTCATCCTTCACCATAATGGCAAGACTTTGAGCACTCACGCAGTTTTGGATGATGGGTCAGAGAGAACTATGCTGCTACCCACCGCTGCCCAGAAGCTTGACCTTCAAGGCATCCCAGAGACACTTCCATTGCGCACTATCAGGCAAGATGTGCAAACTCTGCAAGGATCATGTGTCTCATTCGAGATCTCCCCTGGTGGCAAACCTAAGCTGAAGTACAAAGTCCGCAACGCCTTCACCACCACCCGTATCGACCTAGCCGAGCACAGCTACCCAGTGGAGTCCTTGCAGCGGAAGTATAGACACCTCCGAGGCCTGCCTCTCCAGTCCTTCAAGAAGGTCAAACCTCTCCTTCTGATTGGCAGTGACCACCCACAGCTCATCACTCCAACTGAAGCTGTCCGTCTTGGTCCACCGGGTGGTCCCGCCGCTATGTGCACCAGGTTAGGATGGACACTACAGGGTCCCTCCAGCCTTATAGGTTCCTCTTCGCTGCCACAACAGTGCCTCTTCACGACTGCCCTTCCTCCCCAGGTGAGTGAGCTACTCAAACATGTAGAGAAGTTATGGCAGGTAGATGTTGTCCCGGTGCCAGAAGGCAAGGTGGTTACCCGTTCAAGAGAAGATAACTATGCAGTTAGCCTGCTAGAGCAGAAGACAGTTCGTGTAGATGTCGAGGGCATCCAACGCTATGCCACCCCCCTCCTTCGCCGCGAGAACATGCCACACCTTAAAGCTAGCCCTAACGCTGTCGTTCCCAGTTTGAGAAGTGTGGAGAGAAGGCTCCAGAAAGATCCAGAACGAGCTAAGATCTACCGGGCGGAGATAGAGAAGTTGGTCCAGGCCGGTTTGGTGGTTAAGGTGTCCCCCTCTGAGGTTGCTCAAGCAGATGAGTCATGGTACATCCCTCACCACCTTGTTAGCCACAATGGCAAAGATCGCCTTGTGTTTAACTGTTCGTTCCAGTTCCAAGGCCAAGCCCTCAACGAACATCTTCTACCTGGGCCCACCCTGAGCGCATCGCTCCTTGGTGTCCTCCTTCGCTTTCGAGAGCATGCCGTAGCCATCAGTGGTGACATTAAAGGTATGTTCCACCAGATTCGCCTTCTTCCCGAAGATCGTTCCCTCCTGCGGTTTGTGTGGCGGGATCTACACCCCGAGGAACCGGTGGCCGTTTATGAATGGCAGGTCCTCCCCTTCGGTACAACTTGCAGCCCATGCTGTGCAACCTTTGCTCTGCAGCGCCACGCCAGGGACCACACGGAAGGAGATGATCCGCTACGTCACTCTGTGGGACAGTGCTTCTATGTTGATAACCTTCTCCAGAGCGTGCCGACCCCTGAAGAAGCCCGGGACCTAGTGGACAGGCTAAGAGCCCTCCTGTCTTCTGCTGGATTTGTCCTTCGCCAGTGGGCCAGTAATGAACCCAGCACCATTGGCCACCTACCTGAAGACCTCAGATCCACAAGTGCAGAACTTTGGCTCACTCAAGACAAATCAGACACCTCTGAGCCAACTCTGGGCCTTAGCTGGCACTTCCCCACGGACACCTTGGGTTACAGACACCGCAAAATCAGTTATGGCGCCCCCACTATGCGGAATATTTATAAGGTTCTCGCAAGCCAATACGACCCACTGGGCTTTATCCTACCGTACACCACCCGAGCCAAGATGCTGGTGATGCGCCTTTGGGATCAACAGAGGGGATGGGATGACCCGCAGCTTCCGCCAGAACTACTCCAGCAGTGGAAAACCTGGGAAGAGGAATTGCCGTTCCTTGCACAAGTCCTGCTTCCTCGCCCGTATCTCCCAAAGCACATCACGGAGTCAGTTAGTGAGAGAGAGATTCACATATTCTGTGATGCGTCAGAGCAGGCTTATGGCGCAGTGGCCTACATGAGAACAGTGACAGGTGATGGCAGCTCACATCTAGCGTTCCTGATGGCTCGCTCCCGTGTTGTCCCTAAACGCATTCTCTCCATGCCTAGACTTGAGCTGTGTGGTGCCCTCTCCGGAGCTCATCTTTCCCGTCTCCTTAGAAATGAGCTCACTCTGGACATAAAGAGGATAGTGCTGTGGTCTGACTCCACAACTGTACTCACCTGGTTGAGGTCCCAGTCATGCCACTTCAAGGTCTTCGTCGGCACCCACATGGCAGAGATCCAGGAATTCACTCACTCGCACACCTGGCGCTATGTGGACTCAGCCCAGAACCCCGCAGATGATATAACCCGGGGGAAGTCCCTTCTCGAGCTGACCAGACCCAATAGATGGAGTCAAGGGCCTCCTTTCCTGCTCCTAGGTCCAGAACAGTGGCCCCCAGAGCCAAGTGGCACCCTGGCTGAGCCTCCAGGCCCATCTGAGCTCCGTAAAGAGACCTTTTGTGGATTTTCTACCACCTTTGACCCCGCCACTTCGAACTTCAGCAAATATGACACCTGGACACAGCTGCTGGAAGCGGCTATTACGCAGTTGCATGGGGCGGCCAAAGGCGGTGGAACTTCATCGGCTTATGACTATGTTCGAGCAGAGATGGATGTCCTGAGAGAAGCTCAACAGGAGAGCTTCCCTGAGGAGTATCGACTCCTTAAGCAGGGGAAATCCATCAGCCGCAGCAGTCGTCTCCTTGCACTATCCCCTGAGTTTGACCACGAGAATGAGGTCATCCGTGTAGGTGGGCGTCTTCGCCGCTCCGAAGATCTCGCCTTTACCAGCTCCCATCCTTTAGTTTTGGATCCGACACATCCAGTCACCCGCCTGTTCATCCAGGATGTCGACAGTCGCCTGCGCCATCCAGGGCCAGAGAGGGTCTTCGCGGAGATTCGGCGCACTCATTGGATCCTGAGAGGCCGGGAAGCAGTTAGGCGTTTTCAAAGGACCTGTCTTGAGTGCCGCAGATGGAGAGCCCGACCGACTGTTCCCAAGATGGCGGACCTGCCAGTTGCGCGCCTCCGCCTTTACAAACCTGCCTTTTATTCGACAGGCGTGGACTGTTTTGGACCCTTTGAGGTCAAAATCGGGCGCCGTGTGGAGAAGAGGTGGGGCATCATCTTTAAGTGCCTAACTATCAGAGCGGTCCACCTTGATGTCCTAACCTCCATCGATACGGATGCCTTCCTAATGGCACGTCGCCGTTTCATTGCCAGGAGAGGAACTCCAGCTGAGCTGTACTCAGACCAAGGGACCAACTTCCGTGGGGGAGAAAGGGAACTGCAAGCAGCTTTTGCAGCATGACCTCTGACCTGCAGAAGCTCCTGGCTCCCCATAAGATCGTCTTCCACTTCAATCCACCAGCGGCTCCTCATTTCGGGGGAGTGTGGGAGCGGGAGATTAGGTCTGTCAAGACGGCACTCTACACTACAGTAGGATCCCAACCCCTTCAAGAAGAGGTCCTCCACACGGTCCTTGTGGAGGTGGAGGGCATCTTGAACTCCAAACCACTAGGTTATGTCCCGTCTGACATCAGTGATCCTGATCCAGTGACCCCCAACTGCTTTCTGATGGGGCGGCCTGACGGAGCACTTCCTCAAGTGGCTTACCCCAGAGAAGAGCTCCTGAGTCGCCGGAGGTGGAAGCACTCCCAGGTGCTGGCTGACCACTTCTGGTCTCGATTCGTCCGGCTGTACCTTCCAAGCCTGCAGCTTCGGCAGAAATGGCGGTCATCCCCCGCAGATGTCACAGAAGGTTCGGTGGTGATGATCGTAGATCCTCAGCTGCCTCGTGCTTCCTGGCTCGTGGGCTGCATCTCCAAAGTCCACCCCAGTCCCGATGGGCACATCAGGTCTGCTGACATCAAGGTGAAGGACCGGACCTTCACCCGACCTGTGGCGAGGCTGGTGGTGCTGCCTGCCCTCCCGGACGAAGACAAAGGACAATCACCGTGACTTTGTTTGTAAAATTGCCTTTTGTTGTGAGCAAATGTACTTCATACATTTGGGGGCGGCTGTACAAAAGGCCCCGTAGTTATGGGTTTATTCTGTTCAGTTGTTAGTTCACCTGTAGTTTTTAGAGTGGCCAGTAGAGGTCACCCCACCGCTTTGTATGAGAGACTATGTCCAGGGAGAGACGTGGGCAAAGCACCTGAGCTTTTCTGCTCCAGATTACTGGCAGAGAATTGGTTATCCCGTGAGAAGTGTGCGTTAATGAGCAACGTAAGTTGGTGATGTGTGAGGATGTGATAATAAGATGTGTTTGGGACTGTAACCAAGGTTAGGGGGGAAATGACTATGTTTCTGTCTGTGCCGCTAGCGGGTGCTAAGCTAAGCTAAGCTAACTTTCCTGCCGTGTGGTTGGGTATAGCTGTGTACCTGGTTAGCTCTCTCAGGGGGTCTACGTGTGAGTCGTGGGTAATATATGGCCTATGGTATTAAAGGGGATGTTAGTTTATTTCCCGCCTGTGTTTATGTTGATGTACTCTGGAGATATTGTTGTGAACACTTTAGTAATGTAGCATTTTCTTTCTGTTCCGTTCAGAGACCACACACACACACACACACACACCCATGCCCACGCACCTAAACCTGTATGCAATACCTGCTCCTCTGACAATCCCTGTTACCTTCAACTGTGTGAAGTCAATACAAGAGTCTGCACTATCCTCGGTGTCTTCATTGTCTCCCTTCTGAACATTCATCCGGGCCTTGAGCAGTGTTCTGGCCGACACTCCAGGGAGTGCACTGCAAACCTGAACTAGCACCTTACAGTCCTTCCAGTACAAGCTATCTACCCAACAGAGTGACTGCAATCAATGCAGTTAGGGCTGAACTGTTTGGAGACCGGTTGACTCCCACTAGGCGACCTGGCCAACTTCTTTTCCTCTCATTTCTAAGGTAAACGAGAGGAAATTCATAGTTGACCTCAATAAACATTTTTGCTGGGTTTGTGTTCTCTTTTGACATTTTAACATTTTATGATTCGTGCACGATGTTCTCATTGCACACTGGGAGATCTGATTAAGAGTAAAACACGCCTCCTCGCTCATAAACTAAGATGCTGACAGGCAAACTAAGGGCATCAGAACCTGGAGGTAACATCACAGTAGTTTTGTCCATGTTTATTAGCACAGTCCCAATTTACCCTTTATTATCCACTTTGCTGACATTAATACCAAAGTTATAGAAGAGAAGCCAAAAATCAACTTGATAGATATTCTGTAGTCTGCAAATAAATAAATAATGGCACAGTGAATTATTCCATTTAATTTATCCCCATTAGAGTAATTAAGTGTTGAGCGATGATCAAAACATTGCATAGATCCAGTAAGTCTCACAGCAGGTGTTCAAACCAAGCTGTCCTGAGAGAAAGCACCCTCTGCTGTTCAGGTAGATCAGCGCAGTCAGGCAGCAAACCCAAAACGGTTAAAAACCACAGAAATGCACCAGCTTCAAGCATTTGCGGTTTGTCAGGTGGCATGCATTGCTCAGCAAACCCTGATTTACAGCCAGCTGTTGTTCCGAATGCTGGAGCTGTCGCCATGGTGACGTGACAGGCACCATGTGTACAACAAAGGGTGTATCTGAGAGCAGCTTTGGAGAAAAAAAGTATCATCATCTGAGCGTTTTCACCAAAGTAGTGAGGAAGGAGTGTTGAAAGAAAGAAAGCTCAGCAGATCTCAGAGTGTTTGTTCGCCTGCCAACTTTACCCACATTCATCCATATTTCATTGTGCCGCTCAGGAGTCAAACTGACCAGGTGATGAAGAAACAGACAGTCGGCAGCTGTGGAGAATTAATACTGAAGGAAGAGGAGAGCACCTGTCTCATTAAAGGCCCTGGAAAGCCTCACAGGTGCTCTGACTTTTCCTGGCTGATTAGACCTGCGCCCAGGTTGACGCTGAGTGGGGATTTACTGGTAATTAACTGAAATGTCACTAAACTCAGTGCACTAAAGATGATCATCCAGGCAAACATATAACTTAGAGGGATATGTTAGTCAAGAACTCTCTGTACACACCCACACAGTCCTGTGAAGAGGGCTAATCAGCCACAATAAGTGCAAACACTTCTGTGGGTGTAGCGTGAGAGCATACTTAAAAATAATATCATAAGGTCTGCATATCTGCTGCTCGTGTTAATCAGTTTTTTGTCTGAAGCGATGCAAAGAAAAAAAATTAGGAAGGTAAATTTGAATGTCAAGGAAATGCAAATTGTCTGAGCGTAAGCCAGAATTGTGCATACCTCCCAGAGGAACGAGGAGAGTTTAGGGAAAAGGATTCTCTCAATGAGCAAACTGCTACTCACAGTTCTATCATCACTCACAGCAGCCAAATATGACCAAGGTCCATTCATCAAATGCTGAATTTCACAAAGTCCTGATTTCCCGAAGTATAAAGTGCTTCACCAAGAACATCTGCCATGATTTGTCTGTTCCATTAATGTGGTTCTAATGTTTTAACTAACATGGCACCTTTTTAAAAAACAACAACAACAACAACAACAATTCTTACCTAAATACCTTAATTGTTTGTTTTCAGGCAGACTGAGGGTAAGACCAGAACTTATCCAAGTGGAACAGCCATCTTGCTGATTGTATTAAAATTGAAGAATGGGAATACTTGCCACCTGACCTAATGAGCCTGCGTATTTATCCATGCATACTGGCTTGTTTGCATACATAATATAACACCATCCATTGGTAAATTTGAACCCTAGCAATATGGCCCCAAAGTGGAATGATTGGTAAATATCCCAAGTTGAAATAAGCTCCACTCATCCTTTGGCATTTAACTTAATTGCCTTCTTATTGCTTCCTTATTTAGTGTTATACAAAGGCTCTTGGCTTTGAAATATACGTGAGTATTTTTATGTTGTTTTTTTATTACTGGGTGAGGCCCAATTTTCAGACTATGTACAGTATATGGATATCATAAATCAAAATATGAAAATGCACATTAAGAGGTCACACTATTTCAGAGTCCACAGAAATGCAGTGAGTCTCAATGAAGTGTGCAGGGAGCCAGAATGTATAAATCAATAGTAGGGATTGTTGTGATTTTTGGAGATTTAAATACAAGTTTCTTAATCAAATAGTTTACCCAGCTTTTAAAAGGCTTAAAAAATATTCTTTCTTGGTTTTACTTATGCAGGTGGCAGTTTGTAGGACTTATGGCACTGCTAAACTAAGTAACACAGGTGGTTTATAGATGTTTGCTGACTGTTGCTGAGGGAAATCAGTCACAAAAGAGGACGCTGCACCAAAAACCTCCTTGTGATTGCTTTTGCTAGTGGATTGCCAACACAAACAAACTAAGGACTACTGCAGCACTCTACTGATGACCAAAGCGAGAAGGGCTACAATGCAGCACAGTGTACCTCTTTGCATTCAGTTTCACCCACCAATAGGAAGCATTCTCTTGTAACCACTTGCCAACTAGTTGGGGAATACATATTTTTCCCAAGAAACTGGTGGTGAGCAGGGGGTAACTGACCAGTCTCTAGGCCTGCGTGACTGTTTCCTTATCCGGTTCCGGACGACAGAGGCTTTAGCCAATCCCTGCCACCATAAAGCAGGGTAAACCCTGGACAAGTCACCTGTCTCCAAAGAGTGTGTATCCTTTTGTAGGCCAAAAGGTCCAACATTGGTAACATGTGCTGTTTGGTGCCTAATTAAACGGCATATAAAAACACATAGAAATAGCAGGTAAGAATGACATTTAAAAAATTCACAACTGGTGCGCAAATAAAAGTTGTAATAGAAGTAATTTCTAATTTCTATTGGATAATATAGTTTGTAAAAACATGTCTCATGTTAAATTTTAAAGTGTATGCATATGGCTATGTCCTGAAGGCAGTTCACATTTTGGGGTTTACACAGGTCAAAGAACAAGCAGAAGGCCACAGCTTCTGTTCAACCTCGTTATGTAACATGTGGGTCCTTTTAATTTTTACTCTTTTTGTGCATTACCAAGTTGCACCTTTCTCTTGGTATTTTACCCTGAAGTTATACTAAATTCCTTGTGTGGATCAAATAATTAATTAAAATGAATTCAATTAGTCATCATTATAAACATAGATGAGTAGCAGTGCATGATGGGAACACGCCCGCAGCAGCAGGAACAGTTTGGAACCTTTAGGTTGTTCCGCTGTCACACGTCAGCGACCCTAAGCCAATCAAACACAGTGAGTGTGTGTGTGTGTGTGTGTGTGTGTGTGTGTGTGTGTGTGTGTGTGTGTGTGTGTGTGTGTGTGTGTGTGTCCTTTGATGAAAGAACTGATCAATACGAACAGAGCCTGCTGACACAGAGAGGAAACAGTGGAGATTAAAAGGATGTTTTTCAGGCTTTTCTGATGAGTCAGCTGACACAGCGGCACGCTCTGAGATGCCTTCAAAATGTTCTGCTCAAATAAATGTTGTTTAATTGTTTGTTTCTTGGTGCTGGGTTAGATTTCTCAGCTAACAGAGAGTAACACTGAGCCTGGGGTGCATTTTATTTAGCTAATGTGGCTGCTCGCTTTCATCATGCTTGTATCTTCATTACGTCTCAGTTTCACTCGGTGCTCATGTGACAGAGAGATGCAAGGGGAGGAACTCTTTTTAACATGCATGCTGTCCTCCCTCACTGCAAAATCATTTTGAAGAGATGGCAACTAGCCATCAAAAAATATAGAAACTGACTGTCAAATATGTCCAAAAAATGGGTCAATGTACAGAATCTGTGGAGCCTCAGGAGTAGAAAGAAGTTGGTGAAGATGACTTTAAAACAGATTTCATTACCACTCGGTGATCTATGCCTGACTGGAGAAACCAGTGAGGTCTAAAAAGTCTCCCAGTGTTAATGAACCCTCTGACACTAAGCACGCCCCAAGATCGGACCACGAGGAAGCGCAGGAAGCTCACATTCTTATTAGGGAGGGCTTTCTGCTTCACACCAATGGGCTTCAGCGAGAAGTGTTGCAATCATAGTTGGCCTTAAACTTAACCCTGAATTACTTGAACACGGCCCAATGAAAATATCAATATGTTCTCTAAAAGAACATATACCCTGAAATATTTTACATTCCTACTTTATCATACTGTACATATATTTTTTCACAATATAATTGGAACAGAATACAGACCCTTTACTAAAACTTAGCAAAGCTCAAAAGTAAAGTTTGGTCACCTTTTATACCATCAGCATCATCCATTAATAAATCAGCCTATTAACGCTGCCATATGATGAGAGATGGGTGACATATTGGACAGATCACAGGGCTAACACACCCAACCAAACCCCACTAACTGCATGTCTTTTACACTGTAGGAGGAAACTGGAGTGCTCACGCATAGAACATGCAAACTCCACACAGACCACACACCCCAGCCAAATGATGGATTCAAACTTATTTGAACCCTGCTGTGAGGCAGATTGAACCACTGTTCCACTGTGCAGCCCCCAACAACAGACTGCAATCCAAAAGGCTGACTAGATATTTGACTGGGTGAGATTTTAACTTTTTAACCCCCCAAAAATGTTCAGGAGGAGTGAGTCACATAGAAAGACTACATCGTTCTACACAATCTAAACCATATTAGAAGAACACCGAAACATAGATATATTCTCAAATACAAGGCACAGGGAACAGCACTCCCCAATGTCAACTTAGTCTTTATAATGTATTTAAAGTATCACATTTAACATTTTAACATGTATCAGGGCAGCAATGAACCCCAAAGGCAGGATATTAGGGCTATATTTTAGACACATGCTAAACAAGCCTGGAGTCCTTCCAACCTTCCAAATCAAACTCTTTATAGTTCTGTTATAACATTCCCATTTTCCTAAAGTCTAAGGCTATCATTAGGTTGATCCAACCGTAACCCTAAACAGGTCACAACCTACTCTGCATCTTGACCTTGACATAACAAAGTGTGAAAACCCTGAGCTCATTTTCATTAAGGTTCACACAGCTGCCCTTCATCAATACTTGTGCTGCTCTCAGTCAGCTGAAACCCCAGATTAAAAGAAGACAACTAATTTCAGCTTCTATATTCCAACACAAACTATTTTTACAGTTAACTAGTATAATTGTCTATAAGTGATTGCATGTTATTTTCACATATTTCAAATACAAGTGCATTGTGCTACACAACCAGTTTAGCAACCACGGCGTGTTGAAGTGATTGCACTATTAACCACTTTAACACAATGTAAAGCCGTAACCTTCATCTCTTTTAACAATGACACACAGCGGGTGGCGAGTATATGCACAGGAAAAAAAGCAATAAAATCATATATATTAAATTCAGATATCAAATCCATCTCAGCTTGAATGGGCATGATGTGTCAGATTTTACTGACTACTGTACAGGCATTGCAATTCAAAGGGTATTGAAAATTTCCCCATGGGACATGCTTGTGTTTCTGCGCTCGGAGCTCCTCATCTCTTCATCTCCTCTGTGGTGCATTTAAGCGATTGGAACATCCAGCGATTTCCAGGTCACAATCAGAGGATGTAGGAAGGAGGACTGGAGGAGGAATAAATTAGCCAAATGGAAGGCGCGCCTGCATGTTAATTTTACTTGACATGGAGTTAAATCATTGGCTGTCTGGAGGGACTGAAATCTGGATAAGAACTGACAGTGTTTGGCAAGTTGGGGAAAATGGTCAGCCGACATCTCCAGACCGAAAACCTTCACTTCACTTCGTCTCGAATGCATTTTGCATTCAATTTCTTTGAATCTGTGAATTAAGCTCTCTTTTCAGGAGTGTTTATCCCTCCCCTTGCTACCAGCCGCATCTATTTTTATTCACATTTCTGTTTTCTGGCCTTTCAACATCTTGACATTTTTTTCTTTTCATAATGCATTAACTCTGAGGATACCTTAGGAGACCTGCCTGGCACCCGACAGCACCTCTTAATTCACAGTGTGCCCTGACACAAACACAAAAGGGGCTGCAGGGTTTTTAATTGGCCTCTGCCCAAATTAGACAGATTTATCCTTCTCTCACATTAGCCGAGATGACCAGCCTGAAAAATCACGTTGCTCAGGCGTTTCTCTGAGGCTTTCTCTCACCACGCACTTGTCTCCGAAATTGGGCTGAAACAGCAACTTTGACGGTTAATTAGCCTCGTTAAAGAAACCTCCGAGGCCAAATCTGGAAATAAACATTCTTTGTTAGAGAGCGTCGGGATGCTTTCAGCACAGAGCAGACCACTGGATGCAAACAAGGAGCTTTGTTTGGAACATTATCAAAAGATCAAAACGTCTACATCAACAGGCTGCACCGCACCAATCTCTGTTTCATGATGTAGACTTTGTACGGAGCTGGATTCAACAGTAATTAGATCATGACTGACCATTCTCAATAACAATAACATGACTGCAAATAAGTTACTGCAAACAAGTTTAGTCCAACCATCATCCAGTTTTATCTCAAACAAGTCAGCTCTCAGGAATCTCTCATTCTACTATTAGAGTTGAGACGAAAAGATGTTACCGCTGACATCAACTCCCTTACATGCATTGTGGCTACAAGTCTTCTGTTACAAGGTTTCTATTTGGGGATGCAAAAAATGATATTAATAACAATATATAAATAAATAAATAAAATAAACTTCTGGATTAATGGGGTAAGTTAGATCTCCTCAAAATATACCACCTGTTCATAAACAGCTCCACTGGCTTCCAGTTCAGCTCCGTGTCAATTTAAGATTCTGCTTCTCACTTTCAAAGCGCTTCATAACCTCACTCCCCCATATTTATCTGATCTTCTCCATACATACTCACTCCCTTGTACACTCCACTCTTCCTCACCTCCTCTTCTTTCTATTCCACCTGCTCGGCTGACTTCTACGGGACTCAGAGCTGCCCTGAGACTTTGGAATGCACTTCCACCTCGGGAACTCGGCTCCACACTACAAACTCTCTCTCCACTTTTAAATCACACCTTAAAACCTATTTGTTCAAAATTGCACACCCTTCATCATGATTCCATTTCAGTCTATTTTTACCTTGTTTGGCTTTTATATTTTTATACTTGTTTTTATTTTTCATTGACCTGTTTTTGTACTAATGTAAGGTGACCTTGAGGGTCTTTAAAGGTGCCTATAAATAAAATGTATTTATGTATTATATTTATTTATGTATTTATAATAAAATTAAATGTATTCACATTATTATTATTATTATTATTATTATTATTATTATTATTATTATTATTATTATTATTAATAGTAATAATAATAATGATAATAACCTAATCTGGTATGGTTAGGGGTGGGGTCACTGGTATCCAATTCAATTCTGCCAAGCTGCCTACTATCTTAAATTTCATATAAGAACAGCAAATAGAAATTCAGAATTACTCATTAAATTGGGGCATTCATGCTCCCAACGGGAGTAACTATTGTCATTTTAAAGGTTCAAAAGGCTTTGCTGCACTACCTTCTCAAGAAAATTGTAAATCTCCAAGAGTTTAATTCATGCCTGAAAGAAAAAGTACCCAATTTAAAACTGGCCAGGAATAGTGTTGCTGACATTTCATGGACCCGGAGACTTCAGCTGTAGTAATGAGATGCAATACCAGTACTCATCTCTATTTTTTGTAACTTAGTAGACAAAAACAGCCGTAACCAACAGCAACCAATGCACAGCCAATATAGCTAATAATCTACCAGCATTGCCCATTTCATAAAGTTGAGTTTATTTAACTATTATTTGACTATAGTATGTCTAGTGTTTAAGAATTGTTGAGTCTGGACTACGATGTAGAGGGCTTCACAGCCAAGACCTGATCCAGTAACAAAGATGTAAATTTGTTCCATTAAGCTTAATTGTGTCAATCAGGGTCTTATTGTTACTGGTGTGGGTCTCAGGTTTGGGGTTCAGTCACACCTGAATGGATTCAAACTAATTTATGATTCAATGTCTGTGTTTTGAGGTAAGAGGTACGTTGAAGTAATGTCCATCATATCATTTGTTAATGCCATGAAAAGGTTGCCACAGTTGAAGGTGTCACATTTCAACTTCTTTCAGAGCACTGAAAATCTAGAGTTGTGTAAGAAGCATTAAATGTCTCAAATGCAGTGCAGTGCAGAGAAAGGTTTAATTTTATAATCTGCTGTACATTAGAAAAGGTTCTGAATAGGATAGCTATAGAGGTATTTTCACTCATGAAGTCAAAAATCAGGAGAAGCAGGTTGGTACCTGATTTAAAGTTGGGGTTTTTTTCACAAAACACTGGAAATACTCAGGCTGGCTAAGGCGAGGATACTGCTGGGGTAGAGCGTACAGGTAAACACTCTCGCTTTTGCTTCTTTGTAAATTCAGCAGACGGTTTGCTATTCTAACACAGGCTCAGTTTAACCTAGTGTTTGGGATCTGGCAGGCTAAAAATCCAAAGTTGGACTTTTTTATTCTCACATTCAACTCTGTCAAGTGAGCTGAGGAAAAGCTCTGGGCTGTAATCATCAGTAAAAGCAGCTTATATTTGGTGTTTGGGTTCTTTGATAAGTCTAATTGATTGCATTTTGGAACAGGTCTGATTATTTCGGGTGGGTCTGTGCCTAAGTAGATTTTGAACCAAAAACCTAAAAGAACCTAAGAACCTAAAATTTTGGACAACCCCAAGCATGTTGGTCATTCAGTTTGTAAAAAGTGACATTACCTAGGAGTCCTTGGGCTCTAGACTGCTACATGCTTGAATTTAAATTATCACTATCCTCACTGTGAGCAAAAACAAAGCACCAACATACCTCTAAGCGATCAGCGTGCAGCACAATAAAACGGGTGGCATTAATGCACTCCAGCTCAATGCTGACTTCGCCAGAGAAGGTGAAGTTATCCATGTAGACGGCAAGCCGCAGGTCGTAGTGCCGAGGCCTCACCGAGCCTGGTAATCGTGAGTTTCTCCACGGCTGGACCACCTCTTCGTCCCCTTTCTCCCCCGTCCTTTCCCCTCTGCCTCCATTCAACTTTGCAGACCCACCGGGGCCTCGGGAACTCGGCTCTCCAGTTGATTCATCGCGATCTCGTGCACCACAGTCCTCAAATTTGACGTTGAGCGCAACGGCTACTGCTGTTACGATAATGAGGGTGAGTATGGAGAGGGCAAAGCCCAGCACCAGGCGCTTGTGCACCGTTATGTGGCGCTCAGTGGTTCGAGGCCGGACCACCACTGATTCTGCCCACTGATCCGAGAGGCCACGGCCGTTCCGCATGGCTCCCGGGCTGCTGTCGTTTAGTCCCATTTAGCTTAAAATGTCACTAGAACAGCAAAGAAATAATGTCAAAGTTCAGCAGCAGAAACAGATTCTGATTCAAAAAAATATTCATTTATGCACAGGTCAGATTTCAGCTTGTTTACAGTAAACTTGATGTGATTGAATGTGTTTTGATCGTCCAAAAGATTCCAGTCTTGATTCAGCCTGTCAGCCTATCAGTCTGTGCTGATGAAACTCCAGCAGTTATATATCTGAAAAACTGAACTCTGACCTTGCTGCTGATGGACTGTTATGAACGTCCTTGAGTTCTGCCTAGATGTGAAAAATCAGCACTGCTGCACGTCTTACATTTCAGGCAACCAAACTGAAAAAACAGAAAAAATGAGATGGTCATGTGCGTTTTGGTTTTGCGGTGAACAGAAACAAAAAAATCAATGCTGCATGGCTCGATTTCAAGAGCAGTGAAGCCTGAGAAGGAGAAGGAGGAGAGGGACAGAGCGGAGGAGGTATGCCGTTGAGGATGTGGCTATACAGTGAGCATATCATCCATAGACTGGAAATCAGCTGGGTAAGCTAAACACTTAACCACCACAAGGTATAAAACTGGGAATAAAGCCTTATGCTGTAAAAGCAACCTTATCTGGATTTCCTCTCAGATTGTAAATTCAAGTCAGTTATGGATGATGGAAATCATCAGTTTGAACTTTAAAAACGGTCACGTTACCAAGTCAAAGACCCTCAACCAAAGTCTGAACGAACACAAGGGGGTTAAAGCGGCAGGTAGTTTTCCCAAGGTACGAGTAAAGTTAATTTGCTCTGAGTTAAAGCTCTTACACATCCGCAATAAACCATAAATAAATCCCTTTCGGACTATTATGGGATTGTCATAATGTTACAGTCGAAGATTATAATAACTTACAAGACATTAAGATGTGTTACAAGTCTCTTGGAGATTAGTATGATTGCATTTAAGGTTTGGAATCAAATGAAGACTTAATCAAATCAAAGTCACACCAGAATATGTTCAGATCTTATTTTGAGTAAAATAAAGTTTTGAATTCGGATCTTTGTCAAGAAATCCAGTTTTTTGTCTTTGTTTTTTTTTTATTACAAGCTCGAGATTAATTTGTAATTACTCAGTTTTCTTAGGGCTTTGTCCCAAAGCAGAATACTTCAGTAATCTTGTTTTTAAAGTACAGTTTTGTAGTGACTTCTCTGTCACACAAACTTAAAGTTGCTGTTAAAAATTGAGGAAGCGCCTCCGTTTGACCCCTTTTCTCTGATGGATTTCAAATTAAAATTAGCTTTGCTGCTGATAAAGGTGTAGTTTAAAAACGGTAATAACTCTCTCGCTGCGGTCTGTGTCTATAGCACTCGGTTTCTCTCTCTCTCCTTTCCCTCTCCTGAGGGGGGTTAAGTGGATAATTTACGGCCAGCATGTGGGTTTATTTCACCGTGGAGGAGATAATTCACTCGGCTACTCCACGAGGTCTAAACGATCCCAGCTTTCCAGCTCATGAGCCTGACGGATGGAAGCTGGATTAAAACTGATTGATAACCCAGGATTGTATTGATTACATGGATGCCGCTCGGTGGGGACAGAAATCCACAGAAAGAGCTGAAAACCCCCTTTTTAAAATCCACCATCAATTAATCAGTTCCTTCAGTGAAATCACTCAGATATTGATCATGAAGGTTGTCCAAACATTACAGGTTCATCGGTAAATATTATAAGAAGAAAAACTCCTCTGGTTCTCCGGTAACTTCTCTTCTCTCGCCCCCGCTAGGAAGCGATGATCTCCGTGTCCGTTTTAAACAGCAGTCGGTCCCCGAGGTGGAAGGGTACCTCTCCGGGGGTGATCCGCTATTAGTCAGACTCACTTCAGTCCAAAGGACCGCGCTTTCTCTGCTGCACGTCCCGTTTTCCTCGGTAACCCAGATGTGAACACCTGCTTTATACCTGCGGGCTGTTTCTGCTCCCGGGGAGGGGGCTGAGGTTACCGTCGGTCAATAAACTAACCCTCAAGTCCACCCGGGACGGTCCCGGGATTCGTTACAGCACCGTTAGAAATCCATTAAGTGCGTGTGGTGTGGAAGAAATCCATCAGGGACATGACGGGAGTTCACAGATAAATGCCAGGAAGCTGTTATTGATCCGCTGGCACATGTGGGGATCCCGTTAAACCGCCAGAGACCAGATCCAGCTCACACCGATGGGATTAAACACCGGACCCGTTAATAATAACAGTAATAACAATAACGGGCCGATCGTTTAAAGAAGAAGAAAAAATGGACTAAAAAAAACAAACACGCCGGAGGTCAGAGTCAGCACCGGGGACGGTGCACGGAACGATCCTGGAAAGCACCGTTAACAAATCCCACTCAGCACCAGGTCCTGCACACTCCAAAGTAGGATCAGACCGTGCCGGGTGGATTATCCCGCGTTAACGCCGGGCACGAGCCCCTCCGGTGCTCCTTTAATAAACCCTATCTTCCTCAACTTTTTCAGCCCACGGAGAGCCGCTGCTTCTCTCTCTCTCTCTCGCAGATGAGGATGACGGTTGATGATGATGGTGGTGGCGGCGGTGATGAAGCCTTCCTGTTTAGCATCCCTTCGTGCACTGAAGAAAGTGACGCTTGGTGATGGAGGTGAGGAAGAGTCTCGTGCCGCCCGTTCAGCAGTGAGTATGTTTGCGGTGTGCGTTTCCACTTGAGCACGAGCTGCTGCTCCAACCGAGAGGCACGCGCTGACCGAGGGAGAGAGAGAGAGAGAGAGAGAGAGAGACCGAGAGGGAGGGAGGTGGGTGGGGGTCTCAGCGTGTGAAAGCTACACCTCCCCAGCGCTGTTCAAATCTATTCCGCTGTTTTCTCCTCTGCTAGCTCTGGATGACGAGAAACCAGACAGAAGAGAAATGAAGATGAAACAAAGTAAAGGTTCTCTGTGTGCCTCTCTTTGGTTTTACACGCATGCAGATTTATCTGGCTGTGAAGTAACTGAGCAATGGGCACCGGGGCCTTTCCTGTGCAGATTTCTCCCTAAATGAATGTGTCTGCTGAGATTGGTTTTTCATTAGTCACTTTACGTCCACTTGCTCTTATCTGCACTTCTGCATTTCAGTTATTCCACTTTTAATGCCTGAAACTACATGTACACATAAGCTCTTTATAGCACAGTGGGAAAGAATTTCCAGACTCATTCTTCAGAGAAGACAAAGCGCACATACACAGACACAGACACACACATATACACATGTTCAAAAATCACACTTTTTCCATCTCTGAGGGATTCAATGTGAAGCTGTAGACTCTGCAGCTGAACAGCTGGGCCAGATGTGGTACCGAAGAATCCCAGCACACAGGGCTGAAGTAACATTGTTGCTCCAATAAAGCTACATGTTCTTGGTTGTGTGTTGTGTGCAGTGCAGGTCCAGGCCAAAATTCAGATCATATTATAAAGAAAGCAAACACACGTCTTTGTTTTTTATTGGAATACCTGATGGTCGTGCTCAGTCAGCTGTGCAAATGTCTACTCCACGCACATAGACTAGTATCCCCAGATGCCCTTTTTAAAAATATAAATATCAACAAGAAATTTATGACATTTTCAGGCATCTACATGCACAGTTAGTTTAATTTGTTGGTTTGGTGTATTTATTTAGATTAGGTGTCCCTCTGACCCTTTGCTCACTGTTGATCAGGCTTCAGAGTGAGAGGTCTACATGGTAGTGTGAGACGCCCTCATTTTAAGGGTTTCTTCTTCTTCTCACAAGCAGGAAGTGTTATTGTTTTGTGTGTTCAATTGACAGAAGAATAAAAACTTGGCACCAAAAGGAAGGAAATTTGTTTTTGGTTGATTATTTTTTCTAAGCAATATATCTTATTGCATAGCCTGTTTACTTCCCCTTAAATGGTGCAACATTTCTAAGGAGAAATTTGTGAGTTGAAAAACTTGCCGAATCTTCTCTGTCAATTTTCAAAGAGCTTATTCTGTGACCAACAGAAAAGCTGATTGAAGAATGGACTGCCGTCCCACAGCAATGTGTGACCAACCTGGTGACCAGCATGAGGAGGAGACCTCAATCATCCAGTCAATTAAATGACACCAAACAAGAGACAGTAGCAGAATAAAAAAAATAGTTGACCAAACAGAAATTTTCTCACTTTTCGTGCTGATTTTTCAGAACAACTCTTTTTTTAAATTGCATAGTGGTGAGAGACGGGTGGAGGGCATGCAGCAAAGGGCCATAGGTCATACTCGAACATGGCCACTGTGGCCATGCAGTATTTGGTCACCTGTTCACCCACTGAGCTAAACTGGCACTTGTGGAACAAATCTGTTGTGGAGCTAATGATGTGGCTAATTTAATCACAACGTGTTCTTTGGCATGTGTGCTTTCATGCACTGAGTTATGATATAAAAGAGCGAACAAGTGGTCAGCCCCATTGGCCAACCAGCAAGGTAACCGTTGTTAAGGGTTGGTGTTAAGGGGTTTCCCATCGTAAAAATCCATCTACTTGCTCACCTGGAAATTGAGAAAAGCTCACATTGGCAGTGATTATGTTGCCTGTATTTGCTTGAAGTTGCAAAATTTTAATCCCCCTTTGTGGTCGCTGGTTGCCATGTTGTTGTGAATAGCTTCTGGTGTGTATACACCTCAGTCCTATTATTAGCAGCATTATTCAGCCTGATTGACATGAGAATATGTAAAATGTCCAAGAAGACATCAAGACCATGTAAAATAAAGATCAACAAAATTAGCATTACAGCAAACACTCGATGTTGTATAACCATCGACAGACTGTCTTTTCCCAACACCCAGTCTTGGTTGAAGAATCATTGTGCCAATAGTGTCAGCATTACCTTGAACCTTTGATAGAATAAATCTTCCTACCTCTTTCTAGAGGTAACTGTGGCTGCTCATCATTACACCTACATTCTTCCTGTTGTGCCACTTCTGGAGACTCACCTAGAGTGTTTTACCTCAGAGCAGTAGAGAATTCTGGAAACTGGCTTGAGAGTTGATCTAGTCAAAGAATTGGACTTTAGGGGTATTGAAGAAACTGGCCTGACAACTCAGCCTGTGAGACGATTTGTGAATGTGCCTGTGGGACAGTACCAACCTGAGCCTATTTCTTAAAAGACTGAAGACTGGCCTGTGAGAAAAGAGAAATGTGAGTTATTAACCAGTGCAGTACTCTTATCTACTGTCCTTGTAAATGTTTTCATTATTTGCCTGTTAACCATTTCCTGTGTATCTGCCTTTTGAGTCTTTTTGGAAAGCAAATCATAGCAAACTATCAGAGAGAGATAAAAACATGAGGAGTGACTGCAGAAGTCTATTCTTCGGTAAGAACACCTAGCCACATTAAGAAAAGTCTTGACAAAGTAGGCCTTTCAGAGTCTACAACATATAAACAGTAGAGGTGTGTTTTGATTATCGATTTATTGATTAAAATCGATTCTAGCTTGGATAACGTGATATCGATTCATTAAAATCCTGAATTTATTATTTTAATATAAATTTATTTTGCCCAACATGCCAGAATCTCAGGTTAAACCTCACAAATTTTCAACAATCACCAAACAGCTAAAACAGTAAATGAGAGCAGGTACACGGATTCTGCACAAAGACGTAAACACAAAGCACGGACCCGCCGACGGATCAGAATCAGCGAGATGTCGCCTTTCTCACCCGACGGCACGGACACGGTCGGGGCTGAAGGCCGACAGCTCGCTGATTCTGGTGTCTTTGTGTTTACCTCCTTTTTGCGTTAGATTCTGAAGCTGCAGGTTTTTATCTCTCTCCAAACAATATTGACTGAACCAGCAGCAAAAGAAGATCCAAACTATGCTTCACATAAACATCGTCATGAATTCCCTCTGACTTTTGCTGTTTTGCTTCCACACCGATAAAATCAAACTTCATGCACAGCTCTCTCTCTCTCTCTCTCTCTCTCTCTCTCTGTCTCTTAGTATACTTCATGAACAGTTTCCCGTCTAAAAATCTGTTTTCTGCATCATTCGCTTGCTTGTTACGGACAAGTCTACCGTTGTTTACAGTGCTGTCGGACGCTGTTTTTTTCCTTTTACTTACTTCCGAAAAGAAAGTCTAATTTCTGCTGTTCAATACTGAACAAATTTAAACTTTAAATTATGAAAAATTGCAAAACGCTTAGATCCGTCTCTAATCAAACCTCTGTAATTTTGCTCTGCTTCACGTCAGCAGCATCAGATAATGTTCATATGTTGATTAATGGTTTTCCTTTGTTTTTGATCTACTGCAGAATATTTGTATAAAATCCCAGCCTGGGATGGGTACCGGTTCTGACATAAACGGTAGTAACCAGACCGAAAAGCAGTGCACATTTCGGTGCTTTATTTCGGTGCTTTTTTCCCCTGAGATGTCATACACTTTAAATTCTAGCCAATCATTTTACCTTTCCAAGGATAGTAGGCGGGTCCAGGTACGTACGTTCTTTTAGAGCAGAGCTACAGATTAAAAATGCCCAAGGCAAAGCGGTCAAAAGTCTGGCTGTACTTCACAGCAAAAGCTGCAAACTCAGCAGCCTGCAACAAGTGCTTTAAGGTGATACTGTGATACTGTCAAAGGAGGCAACACCTCGAATCTGATGAAACACCTGGCGACGCATAGCGTTTTTTTAAAAGAAAGAAAGAAAGAAAGAAATGCACCGTATTTGACAGCTTGCTGCGAGACCTCACACCGAGCACATCTACTGCGGGTGTGGTGCCTGTTATCGGACCCGGAGTTCGCAACATCCCCCAAGAACCCGAAGATTAGAGCCCTGGCCCCTAGCCCTGTCAGTGTAGCAGAAATGATGACGGATGATGATGACAGCAACAGCCGTTCTTCTCTGGGTGAGTCGCTTAAGGTGAACTAGCAAACACCATCGTAGTTACATGCGGCTGTCTTCTTGTTTGATGGCAGATACTCCCTTCACCCTGGCCAAAAAGACTAAAATAACCAAAGAAAAAGAGGGAAACAGCTAAACATGAGAAGTTTTTGGATAAAGTTTGTGTTTTTTTCCATTGTTTAAGCACTGCTTCCAGCCAAGAGTGATGCCATAAATCCCCTATAGCTGCAGAAAAGGCTAACATTGTTATCTTTTTACAAAAAAACAGCTAAACATGAGAGGTTTTTGGACAAAGTGTGTGTTCTCCATTCTTTAAGCACCGGTTCGAGCACCGTTTAAGCACCGGCACCGTTTCAAAAGTACCGGTTTGGTACTGGTATCGGATAAAACCTAAACGATACCCATCCCTAATCCCAGGCCAGAAAAATCACCTTCATGTTTTTCTGTGTTTTATCCTCAGTTACTTTGACACAAAGGCATCTGCTGTGATATTTACACATTTGATAAAGTCTCACAAGTGTCAGTTTTCTTTTTATAGATATAAAAATATGGAAATGTACTGATGCATGATCTGAATTATAATATTTCTGACTGTCTGAGGCCAAATTTCTCCAATTCGATTCGTCTTGAATCGAATCATGGATTGAATCGATTCGGAACCTTGTGAATCGGAGTCGAATCGATTCTAGAAATCAGTGGTGATACCCAGCCCTAATAAACAGCTTTATGAATGGAAATACAGATGGGTTTACAACAAGGTGCAAATCACAGCTTACACTCAAGAAGAAGGATAGATTAAACAGAAAACAGCTAAAAGAGGTGGCAAAGCCCTGGGGAAGAAAATGAAACCAAGATGAACTTGTACCAGAATCATGGGAACAGAACTGGAGAGAAACGGTTCCTGATCAGACACACCACATCTTCTGTTAAAGTCTGGTGGAGGTGGCATTACAGCATGGACACATGATCTGTGATCTGTACAGAGCTGACTCTCTGCTCAGACTCACCCAAATGCTGCAAAACTCAGAAGAAGGCACTTCACAGGGCACATGGATCCAGCAATAGAAACTCAAGAGTGAATAAAAAAAATGTGTCTTTGTCCAAAGGACATATTTTTTATGGACCTAATTCCACAACTGTGGTGTCACTTGTTACCTACAGCATTTGCACTTCAAAAAATTGTTCCACAAATATACCCCACTGATGCTTAATTGAAGCATTTTCCTTGAGCTAAGCAGACAATTAAGCCTCTTGCTTGAAATTCGTATTCCTAAAATGAAGTTATAGCACTATTTCCGTTTAAGTAAGGACATTGCTTTCATGTACAGTGTCCACCCCTACATTGATCACACCTTCAAACTCATAAAATTAGAATCACAGGTTCCAGAAAAGGTTTGATCGATTAGAGCCTCCTTGGAGAGTGACAGATAGAAGGTGTCTTATTTAAATCTCTGACATTGAGGCTCTGCTGTTCTCTTTGCTACTGAAGTGTGTGGTGTCATTATGCCATGATGTAAAGAGCTCTCCAAGGCCTTAAGAAAAAAAAAAGATTGTGGATCCCTGTTAGTCTGGCAAGAGATTTAAAATGTCCCTTTTGAAATGAGCCATTGCCCTGTGAGAATTCAAATGACAGTCAATTTGTGCTTGTACTTTTCCAGCAAATTCATACTTAGAGCAGACTGTTTAATGTAAAAGGAAGTTTCCAATACCCCACCTTGACTCGCAGGACCTGAGGTAGGTCAATGCCGATTGCTGTCAAAGGGCTTCCTTTGTAACATGGACTGTATATAAAAGATAGATGTAACCACTGTGACAGCAGGACTTTGCAATTAGCATGTTGGGTGCCACTGTGGTTTTTGTTTTTTTCTTGCTAAATAGTCAGCCAACCTTGACTAGCTTTGTTAGCAATTATACAGTTTACTACAGACCACATTATTAGCCAGAGTCCATCAAAAAGTCTCTAAATGGCATGAAAACCACAAGTGAGTTAAGTTTAGAGGTTAAGTTCAGTGACTTGATTTGGCAGAGACTTGGCAAACAGCTATCCACTCGACACCTTTCAGCTAACTATAGACACCAAAACCAGTTTTTATTGACAGCTTTGCACCTGGCTGTAAGTATTTTATTACTGAAGTTAGGCATTTTAAAGGCTCGATTACCTTCCCATATAAAGAAATAGGAAAAACCTATAAAAGACTTGCATCAGCTTTAGCTTGCTTCATATAGTGAATCATATAAGGCTTATATGATTTACTCATGAAAGTGGCCACTTTCTCATTACTTTCATATATTGTTTTAGGAAGTATCCAAAACATACAAGTTCCATTTATATAATTTTTCAAGGGATCTTACATCTGTTTTCACCCTTGTATGCTTTTCATACAAGTTGTACACAAGACAGATACAAACCTTATAAGATTTTTATATATCTTTTCCATATGGGTTTTCCCCATCCACAGGTCCACTGGTTCCCTTGGGTTCAGATGAAGTAACTTCCATCGTCAGTTGATGGTTACAAGGGTCACATCTGTGTTCCTGTCTGTTTTTTGTGACTGTGAAGACTAGTCTGGAGAATTTACTTTTATCTTATTTAGAATCTCTAGTCTTTGGTAGTCTGGGTTGGTAACCCAGTGACATCTTTATTAGTTTTTCCATTAGTTTTTATTTGTTTTGTCCATGTATAGAATTTAAAAAAATGTTTCAGGAAATGAGGTTTGGCATTTCCTAAAATGTGAAAATGTAAAAAGTGTCTGTGCAGGAACAAACTCCGGTTCCTCTCTAATCATCAGCAAAGCAGAACTGGAACGTCTGTTTAAAGAATGAAAATAATTTTTAAAAGTTTGAAAAAGAGTGAGATCAGTAGCCGTATGCCAAGGCAACAGAGCAATAATTAACCGGCTGTAAAGGGTTAAAAGTAAATACCACAAGAACAGTTAGAGGTGCAGACTTGCTGAAAAAAATTTGATTTCTGAAGAGGAGTGAAGGCTTTAATAAAATGGTAGTCAGGTAAGTAGATACAGATGCACAAGGTTCTCCCTCTGCAGTCATTTTTAACAGTTTATTGCTTGAAACAAAAGGTGTCTTCTTTGTCCAACAAAAGGACAAAGAATGTGAAATATTGTGTGTTATTTGTGTTATATTCAAACTTCTGTCTGATTAGATGTGGACTTTGTAGCTGTCTCCTCTGAGCATTGAAGTTCTGGGTTCAACCCCAGTGCTCGTGGAAGCCTCAGTGATGAGAAAATATTTTTAAACTTGTTATCCAATGAGACGGGGACAGAAATTGACAAGTGATGGACTGACTGAGCACTGCGGAAGAAGAATATTGACTGATTTCGGTGACCACACACTCACACAATTGCACCCATGTTACTGATTGATATCCACACATTACAGAGTAATGCTGTAAGAGGTAATCTGTGGATGTTATTCACCAACCTGATTTTGTGTCAACAGCTCAATCCAGCATGATCCTATGAGATCTTCAGTTTCTACCTTTAGACTTTTGAAGCTTCATTTCAATAATCAGGAATGGTTTTAACGAAGCTGAACATTTTTCCTTAGTTAGTAACAGAAACAACACTAGTTAGTTGTTGTAAAACAACCCTTTACCATTTATAGTAAATTACAGTGTGCATGTATTACAATATCTTACTCTAGGTATTGCAGTATATTGCTATTAAAATGACAAAAATAAATTGGGTGAACCCAAAAGAGGCTAACGGGTTATCGGCAGTACAAACAAACAAACAAGGATTTCTTAAAAAAATACATTCTGCATTAGTCTCTCCTCTTTTTTAATGGTTATACTGTAACACTTATTCTTGTCTGAATTCCCATTTCCCAGGGACAACTAAAGGGCCAGATATGGCCTGCAGCCAGTGAAATGCTCAGGTCTGGTCTAAACTCAGGGGGATCCTTTCCTACTGTCTACCGTTGTTGGACTCT
Source organism: Maylandia zebra (assembly GCF_041146795.1). NCBI lineage: Eukaryota > Metazoa > Chordata > Actinopteri > Cichliformes > Cichlidae > Maylandia > Maylandia zebra. The sequence goes on from NC_135183.1 coordinate 19,099,486, forward strand.
GCTCTGTTACGTAGCTTTGCTTGAGTCTAAATGCCACATAATTTATGACTCTAACTCTGTACTTATTTCAAATAATCTCTAGGCACAGAAAGTAAAATGGGGATACTTAAAAAAATAAAAATAAATGAGGGCATGAGCACCCTTTGGTTTTGAAACACTTAGAGTTTTTTACATTTTGCTCAGAGAAGTTATCACAGTTCCTCTGGAGATTTAGTCAGACTCAATATCTTCATGTAATCTCTTCATACTGGCTCCATATTAATGAGATATGGACTCTGTGGGAGGCACACCATCTGCTGAAGGTATCCTTGGCTGAAGATGAGCTCATTGTCACAATGAACTTGGGACCAATCATATGGCTCAGTGATGGGAATGTCTACCTAAAACTGTAGATTTTAACAGTTACATACTCTTGTGGAGTATGTAACTGTTAAAAGTATGGGAATTTAGCTATGTAAAATTCAACAGGTTTTACTTGTACTTCAGTCTATTCTCTGAATCAAAAACTTCACAGAATGTTGGAATAAAAGTGTATATTCACTGCCATTTGTCTGCAAAAGAAATTAAGCGTTTTAAACATGTGTTTTCGTTCAGAAATACACCGACTTTGATAAGCACTATAAAAATATTTATCGTTTACATGAAAATATCTGACAGTAAATCTCATTGTAACCTGTGCTGATATTAACCATCATGTAAATATCCCATCATCTTCCAGTTCACGGTCCCTTTGGTAACCTGCCAATTAAACCTGGCCGGTCAACCTTCCTGCCTGGTGGAGTGCTGAAGGTCAGATGTTCCCCTGCTGTTACCAAGGTGACACTGACAGACGTCCAGCTCATCACGACTCAGACCACCAGCTGTTTCATTGGCTATTGATACAGGCTGCCGAGCATTTGATTGGCCATCACATGAGCCATTAATTTTTGCAGCGATTGGAGTGTCCCCGCCCATCTGCCTCTGGATGTGCATGTGTTCAACCATGAATGTCCGAGTGGGAGCTTTCAACTGCAGCTGCTTCCATTTCAAACTCTGACACGCATGTACATGCGATATCTGTCAGGTTCACGTCATGTTCAGCGATGCTAACTATTCGTTTTTATCTCTCTGCCCGTCAGATGCTTCAGTGGTCCAACTTGAAGTTAAAGGACAGGGATGTAAGCCACAACTCAGCTGTCTGTCCAACACTTCTTCTCCAAAACAAAAATTGCACTAAACTGTGAGGAGTATGAGGATATGTCAGAATTTTACCAGAATTTGATTACTGAACATGAATTTTCATACCTTTGGGGATTTATTCACTGCTTAGACTCAGGAACTCAATATCAAGAATTAGATCTCAATGAAATACAGCCAAGAATGAGTCCACCCAAGATAATAATGTACTGTCGAGCTCCAAGTGAACAGAGAAAAATGGAACATTTCATACTGTATGGTAATAAGGGACAAATTAGCTCTGTAGTGACATGTCAGTGAACAGCAATAGAACAAGTACAAATTTGTACTTAATCAAATATACTTGAGATACCAAAGTACTCGTTATACTTTACTATAGAAAAGGACAACAAGGTGTCCAGAGGGCAGGTCCTCCAGGTGTGGACCTGCCCTCTTTCTTTCCCTTCTCTGCCTGTGACGCTTGTAGGGTTAGGGTTGGATTTAGTCTTAGCCACAATCCAAACAGGCAAAAATTGCACAATGTTACATTTCATATCAAGTCTCATGTTATCAAGTTGCATGCAAAGTGACTGAACCCAAACCTGAGTTGCCAATGATCTAGTGGAAAGGCTGAAAAACATCTGCTCTGCAAAATATCATTATATTGATGGAAGACAGAACATCAGTACGGCTAGAAAATGAGTCAAGCTGAAAGGGTAATTAGATAGAGGGCCCATCTGTAGAGGCAGGGAAATGTTAACAGCTAGTTTAAGCTCAATTATGAGAGCCAACTACTTGTGCTGTGTCTGTACTGTAAGGTATGTGCATGTCCAGGTACAGGAAGCGCAACTATGGCTGTACTGCATGCTGGAAGAGTCAGAGGAAGAATATGATTCTGAAAAAAAAATGCTTCATTTTTATTAGCCTGTCTCAAGTAAGGATTCCCACAGGCTATTGCTAATAGTCAAACTCAGCCTTATTACTAGGAGATCAGCTCTTGTCAGTGCTTAAGACTCAGTTGATATTGTTGCTAAATGGAATCACTTTGTGTCAGTTTTAAGTCAGTTTTGCCTTCCTGCAGTTGCTGTGTAGTGGCTGCAAGCCACTTTGCAATCCATCTCCACACCATCAGTGTCAAATCCATCTCTAGCTTCACTGCCAAATTTCAATTTGTCAAAATAAAATAAACATTTTGCAGCATTTGTCCTGACTGAGCTGCGGATTGCACAGAGCAACATGTTTTTTATTTTATTTAGTGATGTATAAATTTCCATTTGTAGCACAACTGATCAGAATTTAAAAAGAAGAGGATCTGGGGAGGAAAGGTGTCCAAATAGCTGATCCTGCATGTTGCTCCTTCCAGTGGATAAATTTGTTTTGTTTGCACTTCCTCTCCCATATTGCTTTAGAATAGTAGCCTGTATTGTAGCGCTCAGTGCGTACACCCTGTCGGACACACACAGTCATTCTGGCATTGCATGGCCAATTAGAGTCCTATTTCAGCCAACTAGATCAAGGTGGAAGACAGCGGGGAAAGGGAAAGAGTGAGCAAGAGAGAGAAGGAGAGAGGGATCTCTAAGTGGGCGGCACACTCTTCTGCCTCAGGGAAGATTGGTGTCAAGTGCAGAGAACACACACACTGGGCAGAAAATGTAATGAATGTGTATCACTTGTTAGGAAGAAAGAAGGTCTGCATGTGTGTGTGTGTGTGTGTGGTCTCTGCACTTGACACCAATCTAGCAACAGCAGCAGCAGCAACAGCAGCAGAAGAGAAATAAAAAAAGAGAAGCGAGCATGTCGGAGGGAGAACAGACTGTTGAACGCACACAGAGCCAAACATCAATATTTCAAAATTCCTTGAAAGCACAAATCCATCCATGATTCATAGTCGCACAACATGAAAGAGATAGCGATGCAGATACAGACTGATGGCGCATCCTGTGGTCAGCGGTGCACTGAGTCACTGAAGGTGTGTGATGTATGTCTGGTGGATGCTGTGCCACTGGAACACCGAGCGTAGCTCTATAGCGTGGGGGTTTTGTAGCTGGAAATTTTACTCCCTGCACACCGTCTGGATTACACCGCTCCTTTGATCAGTCACTGCTGGTTTTAGTGACTGAAAGAGCAGCACAGCATTCAAGATGATCAGCTGTTGTCAGCAACTGACTGATCTGGCTTCCGATAGGTCGCTGACCCAGCCAGCAGCAAATCCTTACTGCTTACAGCATTTAAACCCAACAGAAGGGTCCAAGGACATATGGCCTTATGATGGAACCTTTCTGGGTTAATCCTAAAACCTCATTTACGGCTAGTGTCTCTGCTCAGCAGGCTGTGATCTTGTCAAGGCTTCTAGCAATTCAGGGAAAGGAGGTCTTGTAGAAAATACACTTATTTCAAGGTCTTGGATAACTATTATTTGGTGTCTTCATGGGGCAGCTTGCCAAATTACCCAAACACCCCGCAAAAAGCGAGAGGCTGACTTTCACTGCTATCTTGCACCACTCATCTCATCTTTACCTGATATTAAATCTTTATCTGTATGCAATTGTGTGCTTATATTTATATTTAGTCCTGATATTAAAATTTTTATTTCCATTGTGATTGAGTACTGACGCTGTGGGTGCTTTCTTTTATCATTTTTTCCATGCCGCTGCATTACTTTTGTCAGGCTCACGTCAGATAACAGGAGGAGATGAGCTGTTTGACCTTTCAGCTGCTTACATGGTTTTCACCCTGGACTACATGCGTTCACACCTTTCCTCCTGTCTGGATAAGCTATCCTGATGGAGACTGCATACTAATTACACTACAAATTACATCCTAAAAAGTTGCTTTGATTGGTTGAGAATATTTTCTTGAACATGAAAAAACACTCAACCTTTACACACTTCCGAAACCTGTTTGAAAACCCATTTTCATTTGTTGGCTTTTAAATCAGAATGATCTCTGAGTATTTTTACTCAGGTTTCTATGTTTCCTTTCTTATTTTCGGTCATTTTGGCCTCTTCTTTATGTTATTTGATTATTTTAGATGTACACCAGTTTTTTCAATATTTGTTGTTTTGTATATTTATGTCCAATAGAAAAAATTTGACTTGAGCAAAGAAACAGAGCAAAATAAAACAGTAGTGGACTGAAGAGGGGAACTTTTTCTGCAAAGTGTGGGACCTGTTGAGTCCAGAAAATAGATCTGCCAGTGGAGAGGAGTGACTGCAATGGTGTAACTATAATAGAATATATTTTTGGTGCTTAGCATCGACATGAGGTTTTTCTTTCATTAAATCAACTGCAGAACACAATGAGGCTGATATAAAAAAGGGACTTTAATGCATTTGTTCCACCAGGAATACACACTAAAATATGAATGTGTATTTTGGATCCACCAATCCAAAAAAACGAGAAAAAAGTTCCTTTGGATAAACAGTCGGTCACCACTGTAGTTCTGGATAAAACTAATGCTTATAACAAATATTTGATAAGAATGCAGCTAGAGAGATCATCCTAATATCAGTAAATTAATCTTTATCTGTAAACGTAGGACAACCCACAATACCACAATAGTTATGGAAAATAGTTGAAGTTGATTATTTCAGTATTTTTACATGATTTATATCAAGTGTTTATCGGATCCTGTTTCAACCTCTTTGTGTCTGAAACTAAGGTTTTGATTTTTTTACAGAGCTGAAATTTCTTTTTAATTATTTGAGGTTTTTACTGGGTCCACAGACTCTCTAGGAAAGATGGCCACCATGACATCGCTCATTGGCTAGTGAGTGACATCTTGTTTGACGCTCAGTAACTAAGGTTTGATATCAGACTTGACTGGAAAACAGATGAATACTGCAAACTTAAGCTGAAGCGTCCACCTGCTTTATCCACCTTTTCAACTCCAATGGGGACGTCATGATTTATAAATAAAGTTTTTTCAGTTTTTTAAATTGAGGAAGCTCAATGAGGAAAAGAGTGCAGGGTCAAAGCGCTTGGCTGCAGGCTTCATGTCTGTAAGCCACGCTCATCTTTTCATCAGTCTCAGTTCAAACCCTCAGGGAGATAAGCATCAAGTCAGTTTCCATCTGAAATGAATCGCATAACCTCAAGTCCCAACAAATGGTGTTGGACGTTTACTTGCAGACTGCAAATGGTGGCAACATTCAGGCTTAACAAATGATTAGCGTTCCCAGATGAATTTGCGAGTCCTGCAGGGCTCCCATAGGCTCAAACATGGGATGAAGGCCATTTGTTTTGACTAGTGTCAAAATTAATAGAGGAAATGACACAAAAACTAATGATCCATGAACAGTGTGGCGTGAATGTCTCCAGCTCCACCTCACAGACGACACAGACAAACTCCCTCACTCCTCCATCACTCTGCCTTTGGAAACCCTTAATGTTTGCTATTACATCATGTCCCTCCCAGTGCTGCCACACAGCTCATCACCCATGCCTGACCTCAGCTTTTTGAGTGTTTACAGGCCAACACCCTCACAAAAACAAAGGTTTGTTATGCCTTACCATTTCTGAATCGCTGTGGCAGGAGCCTTTGTGGGTGATGCATGTGGTTTTCCAGCTTTTCTTTGCTTACCGTAATGCAAGCTCTGTCTGACAGATTCTGTCCCACAGTCTGCACTTTGAAAGAGGGCTTCAGTCTGTCACCACTGTAGTCCACCTGCTCCCTACATAGCTTTTTAGTCAACATACAATTAAATATCTGAGTACATATCTGCGATGGTCTGATGATGCACAGCTAAGTCTAACCCAATCCTCAACAGGATACTGGAAATCTTATGTATATTAAAAGGTTAACTGTAGCCATATCAACCCCCTTTTCCAGGGACAAGCACATACTGGTGCGTTGTATCCCTAGTTTTCTGATTAGATACAGCACTTGAAAAACTGTCAAGTTTATATTTTGGATCTTCACATGAACAAAAAAATCCATGGTGTACATCACGTAGGGCACAGCCATGCCCACAGCTGTAGTTTCCACGAGTAATATCTGAACACTTCAGAAAAGAATCGCTCTCAGTTTCGGGGTGGACATTAAATTTAGGATCATGACTTTCTCATAGTGAATAATCGAAACCACGCAGCAACATACTAATGACTAACCTCTGGCTGTGGATCAGTCGGCCTCACCGCAGTTCCTTAAACAGACACGAAAAATGAATCTATTTTTTTTTATGTTCAAGGAGATTTATT